>NW_026908829.1:37500-38860 GCF_963169125.1 Humulus lupulus
GTTTTGCCCGATTTTCTATTTTTCAATATTTTAATATTTTAATTATTTAAAAAAATTGTAAAAAAATAATTATTTTTATTTTTTGTGTTTTAAATTCGTAGACCCCTTCTTTACATTAAAACAACCATGCACACAAAATTTCGTTCAATTTGAACTCATATTCTTCAATTTATGCTCAAATATGTCTCCCAAGTCCATGTGCATGCACCATGCATGCACCACGTGGGCACACCTCTTGGTAGCCGGTGCCCAATTTTTTTTTTTCCCATTTTTTTTCTCCCAAAAACACCCACACATGCTCCCAAAAATTATAATATATACTTCCCAACCATCCATTTCCACTGGAATTGTGTTTTTGCCCGATTTTCTATTTTTTCAATATTTTAATATTTTAATTATTTAAAAAAATTGTAAAAAAATAATTATTTTTATTTTTTGTGTTTTAAATTCGTAGACCCATTCTTTACATTAAAACAACCATGCACACAAAATTTCGTTCAATTTGGACTCATATTCTTCAATTTATGCTCAAATATGTCTCCCAAGCAAAAATCATATATGTTCCTGGCAGGCACCTTTTTCCTCAGAATGCTCCTTAGGGAGCTTCGGGGGGTCCGAAGTTGACGTGAGGGGGTGGGTCTGGTGGGCACCGTGGGTGCACACTAGGCCCATTTTCAGCGTCTTTTTGTGTTTTTCACACTTAGCGGTGCGGCCATGGGGCTTCTTGGTGCGTGTGTATGCTTCTTTGACCATGTTGTCACCGAGTGTGCATTCGTGTTGGGTTGAACTGTGTCTAGCGTACGTGATAGTGTGTGAGTGGTGATTTGGTTGTTTGTGTTGGTTGGCTTGGTGCTTGTGCATCGAACTATGAACACTCCTACCGCCTTCAGTGTTGCTACAAGAGCGCTGCTCATTTTGAGCGCAACGTTCGGTTTCCTGTGTTGACTACCTCTGATGGAATGATTCATTTAGCTGCCCCTTTCCTCCTTTGTGGCTGTTATGGCTGCAGGGGGACCTCGTAGCAGTCCTTGAGTCCCGAACGTGCCTCTACAATTTGTTGGGGTCGTTTCGGTCCTTGAGTGCCTGCTTGTTCTCTCGGATGCGGAAAGTTATGAGAGTGTGGGGGTCTATGATCTTCGAACGCTCAAAATTTTCCATGAAAACGGATGACGATGGCAGATGCATCAAGCGCCTGACCGATAGGCCAGTGTGCTTGTGCACTTTGCCGCGTCCCGAATGAATGCTACCTGGTTGATCCTGCCAGTAGTCATATGCTTGTCTCAAAGATTAAGCCATGCATGTGTAAGTATGAACTAATTCAGACTGTGAAACTGCGAATGGCTCATTAAATCAGTTATAG
>NW_026908830.1:0-41455 GCF_963169125.1 Humulus lupulus
AGCCGTAGGTGGATTTTTAAAGGGAAAAAAAAAATGATGTTTTCAGGGGTGCAACACGAGGACTTCCCAGGAGGTCACCCATCCTAGTACTACTCTCGCCCAAGCACGCTTAGCTGCGGAGTTCTGATGGGATCCGGTGCATTAGTGCTGGTATGATCGCACCCGGAATGTTTGTTCCGCAATATTCATTTATAGCGAGCGCGTGTGTCCTCCCTTTTCTCCCCCGGATTGACTAGGAACTTCTTATTCGCTGCTTGTTAGTGACCACGGTATTAACCCCTCAAGGAAAACGAAATAAATGAGTTTTTAAAGATTTAAAACAAAAAATACAAACTTTTGAGCCGTAGGTGGATTTTTAAAGGGAAAAAAAAAATGATGTTTTCAGCGGTGCAACACGAGGACTTCCCAGGAGGTCACCCATCCTAGTACTACTCTCGCCCAAGCACGCTTAACTGCGGAGTTCTGATGGGATCCGGTGCATTAGTGCTGGTATGATCGCACCCGGAATGTTTGTTCCGCAATATTCATTTATAGCGAGCGCGTGTGTCCTCCCTTTTCTCCCCCGGATTGACTAGGAACTTCTTATTCGCTGCTTGTTAGTGACCACGGTATTAACCCCTCAAGGAAAACGAAATAAATGAGTTTTTAAAGATTTAAAACAAAAAATACAAACTTTTGAGCCGTAGGTGGATTTTTAAAGGGAAAAAAAAATGATGTTTTCAGGGGTGCAACACGAGGACTTCCCAGGAGGTCACCCATCCTAGTACTACTCTCGCCCAAGCACGCTTAACTGCGGAGTTCTGATGGGATCCGGTGCATTAGTGCTGGTATGATCGCACCCGGAATGTTTGTTCCGCAATATTCATTTATAGCGAGCGCGTGTGTCCTCCCTTTTCTCCCCCGGATTGACTAGGAACTTCTTATTCGCTGCTTGTTAGTGACCACGGTATTAACCCCTCAAGGAAAACGAAATAAATGAGTTTTTAAAGATTTAAAACAAAAAATACAAACTTTTGAGCCGTAGGTGGATTTTTAAAGGGAAAAAAAAAATGATGTTTTCAGGGGTGCAACACGAGGACTTCCCAGGAGGTCACCCATCCTAGTACTACTCTCGCCCAAGCACGCTTAACTGCGGAGTTCTGATGGGATCCGGTGCATTAGTGCTGGTATGATCGCACCCGGAATGTTTGTTCCGCAATATTCATTTATAGCGAGCGCGTGTGTCCTCCCTTTTCTCCCCCGGATTGACTAGGAACTTCTTATTCGCTGCTTGTTAGTGACCACGGTATTAACCCCTCAAGGAAAACGAAATAAATGAGTTTTTAAAGATTTAAAACAAAAAATACAAACTTTTGAGCCGTAGGTGGATTTTTAAAGGGAAAAAAAAAAATGATGTTTTCAGGGGTGCAACACGAGGACTTCCCAGGAGGTCACCCATCCTAGTACTACTCTCGCCCAAGCACGCTTAACTGCGGAGTTCTGATGGGATCCGGTGCATTAGTGCTGGTATGATCGCACCCGGAATGTTTGTTCCGCAATATTCATTTATAGCGAGCGCGTGTGTCCTCCCTTTTCCTCCCCCGGATTGACTAGGAACTTCTTATTCGCTGCTTGTTAGTGACCACGGTATTAACCCCTCAAGGAAAACGAAATAAATGAGTTTTTAAAGATTTAAAACAAAAAATACAAACTTTTGAGCCGTAGGTGGATTTTTAAAGGGAAAAAAAAAATGATGTTTTCAGGGGTGCAACACGAGGACTTCCCAGGAGGTCACCCATCCTAGTACTACTCTCGCCCAAGCACGCTTAACTGCGGAGTTCTGATGGGATCCGGTGCATTAGTGCTGGTATGATCGCACCCGGAATGTTTGGTCCGCAATATTCATTTATAGCGAGCGCGTGTGTCCTCCCTTTTCTCCCCCGGATTGACTAGGAACTTCTTATTCGCTGCTTGTTAGTGACCACGGTATTAACCCCTCAAGGAAAACGAAATAAATGAGTTTTTAAAGATTTAAAACAAAAAATACAAACTTTTGAGCCGTAGGTGGATTTTTAAAGGGAAAAAAAAAATGATGTCTTCAGGGGTGCAACACGAGGACTTCCCAGGAGGTCACCCATCCTAGTACTACTCTCGCCCAAGCACGCTTAACTGCGGAGTTCTGATGGGATCCGGTGCATTAGTGCTGGTATGATCGCACCCGGAATGTTTGTTCCGCAATATTCATTTATAGCGAGCGCGTGTGTCCTCCCTTTTCTCCCCCGGATTGACTAGGAACTTCTTATTCGCTGCTTGTTAGTGACCACGGTATTAACCCCTCAAGGAAAACGAAATAAATGAGTTTTTAAAGATTTAAAACAAAAAATACAAACTTTTGAGCCGTAGGTGGATTTTTAAAGGGAAAAAAAAAATGATGTCTTCAGGGGTGCAACACGAGGACTTCCCAGGAGGTCACCCATCCTAGTACTACTCTCGCCCAAGCACGCTTAACTGCGGAGTTCTGATGGGATCCGGTGCATTAGTGCTGGTATGATCGCACCCGGAATGTTTGGTCCGCAATATTCATTTATAGCGAGCGCGTGTGTCCTCCCTTTTCTCCCCCGGATTGACTAGGAACTTCTTATTCGCTGCTTGTTAGTGACCACGGTATTAACCCCTCAAGGAAAACGAAATAAATGAGTTTTTAAAGATTTAAAACAAAAATACAAACTTTTGAGCCGTAGGTGGATTTTTAAAGGGAAAAAAAAAATGATGTCTTCAGGGGTGCAACACGAGGACTTCCCAGGAGGTCACCCATCCTAGTACTACTCTCGCCCAAGCACGCTTAACTGCGGAGTTCTGATGGGATCCGGTGCATTAGTGCTGGTATGATCGCACCCGGAATGTTTGGTCCGCAATATTCATTTATAGCGAGCGCGTGTGTCCTCCCTTTTCTCCCCCGGATTGACTAGGAACTTCTTATTCGCTGCTTGTTAGTGACCACGGTATTAACCCCTCAAGGAAAACGAAATAAATGAGTTTTTAAAGATTTAAAACAAAAAATACAAACTTTTGAGCCGTAGGTGGATTTTTAAAGGGAAAAAAAAAATGATGTTTTCAGGGGTGCAACACGAGGACTTCCCAGGAGGTCACCCATCCTAGTACTACTCTCGCCCAAGCACGCTTAACTGCGGAGTTCTGATGGGATCCGGTGCATTAGTGCTGGTATGATCGCACCCGGAATGTTTGGTCCGCAATATTCATTTATAGCGAGCGCGTGTGTCCTCCCTTTTCTCCCCCGGATTGACTAGGAACTTCTTATTCGCTGCTTGTTAGTGACCACAGTATTAACCCCTCAAGGAAAACGAAATAAATGAGTTTTTAAAGATTTAAAACAAAAATACAAACTTTTGAGCCGTAGGTGGATTTTTAAAGGGAAAAAAAAATGATGTTTTCAGGGGTGCAACACGAGGACTTCCCAGGAGGTCACCCATCCTAGTACTACTCTCGCCCAAGCACGCTTAACTGCGGAGTTCTGATGGTATCCGGTGCATTAGTGCTGGTATGATCGCACCCGGAATGTTTGGTCCGCAATATTCATTTATAGCGAGCGCGTGTGTCCTCCCTTTTCTCCCCCGGATTGACTAGGAACTTCTTATTCGCTGCTTGTTAGTGACCACGGTATTAACCCCTCAAGGAAAACGAAATAAATGAGTTTTTAAAGATTTAAAACAAAAAATACAAACTTTTGAGCAGTAGGTGGATTTTTAAAGGGAAAAAAAAAAATGATGTCTTCAGGGGTGCAACACGAGGACTTCCCAGGAGGTCACCCATCCTAGTACTACTCTCGCCCAAGCACGCTTAACTGCGGAGTTCTGATGGGATCCGGTGCATTAGTGCTGGTATGATCGCACCCGGAATGTTTGTTCCGCAATATTCATTTATAGCGAGCGCGTGTGTCCTCCCTTTTCTCCCCCGGATTGACTAGGAACTTCTTATTCGCTGCTTGTTAGTGACCACGGTATTAACCCCTCAAGGAAAACGAAATAAATGAGTTTTTAAAGATTTAAAACAAAAAATACAAACTTTTGAGCCGTAGGTGGATTTTTAAAGGGAAAAAAAAAATGATGTCTTCAGGGGTGCAACACGAGGACTTCCCAGGAGGTCACCCATCCTAGTACTACTCTCGCCCAAGCACGCTTAACTGCGGAGTTCTGATGGGATCCGGTGCATTAGTGCTGGTATGATCGCACCCGGAATGTTTGTTCCGCAATATTCATTTATAGCGAGCGCGTGTGTCCTCCCTTTTCTCCCCCGGATTGACTAGGAACTTCTTATTCGCTGCTTGTTAGTGACCACGGTATTAACCCCTCAAGGAAAACGAAATAAATGAGTTTTTAAAGATTTAAAACAAAAAATACAAACTTTTGAGCCGTAGGTGGATTTTTAAAGGGAAAAAAAAATGATGTTTTCAGGGGTGCAACACGAGGACTTCCCAGGAGGTCACCCATCCTAGTACTACTCTCGCCCAAGCACGCTTAACTGCGGAGTTCTGATGGGATCCGGTGCATTAGTGCTGGTATGATCGCACCCGGAATGTTTGTTCCGCAATATTCATTTATAGCGAGCGCGTGTGTCCTCCCTTTTCTCCCCCGGATTGACTAGGAACTTCTTATTCGCTGCTTGTTAGTGACCACGGTATTAACCCCTCAAGGAAAACGAAATAAATGAGTTTTTAAAGATTTAAAACAAAAAATACAAACTTTTGAGCCGTAGGTGGATTTTTAAAGGGAAAAAAAAAATGATGTTTTCAGGGGTGCAACACGAGGACTTCCCAGGAGGTCACCCATCCTAGTACTACTCTCGCCCAAGCACGCTTAACTGCGGAGTTCTGATGGGATCCGGTGCATTAGTGCTGGTATGATCGCACCCGGAATGTTTGTTCCGCAATATTCATTTATAGCGAGCGCGTGTGTCCTCCCTTTTCTCCCCCGGATTGACTAGGAACTTCTTATTCGCTGCTTGTTAGTGACCACGGTATTAACCCCTCAAGGAAAACGAAATAAATGAGTTTTTAAAGATTTAAACCAAAAAATACAAACTTTTGAGCCGTAGGTGGATTTTTAAAGGGAAAAAATAAATAATGTTTTCAGGGGTGCAACACGAGGACTTCCCAGGAGGTCACCCATCCTAGTACTACTCTCGCCCAAGCACGCTTAACTGCGGAGTTCTGATGGGATCCGGTGCATTAGTGCTGGTATGATCGCACCCGGAATGTTTGGTCCGCAATATTCATTTATAGCGAGCGCGTGTGTCCTCCCTTTTCTCCCCCGGATTGACTAGGAACTTCTTATTCGCTGCTTGTTAGTGACCACGGTATTAACCCCTCAAGGAAAACGAAATAAATGAGTTTTTAAAGATTTAAAACAAAAAATACAAACTTTTGAGCCGTAGGTGGATTTTTAAAGGGAAAAAAAAATGATGTTTTCAGGGGTGCAACACGAGGACTTCCCAGGAGGTCACCCATCCTAGTACTACTCTCGCCCAAGCACGCTTAACTGCGGAGTTCTGATGGGAACCGGTGCATTAGTGCTGGTATGATCGCACCCGGAATGTTTGGTCCGCAATATTCATTTATAGCGAGCGCGTGTGTCCTCCCTTTTCTCCCCCGGATTGACTAGGAACTTCTTATTCGCTGCTTGTTAGTGACCACGGTATTAACCCCTCAAGGAAAACGAAATAAATGAGTTTTTAAAGATTTAAAACAAAAAATACAAACTTTTGAGCCGTAGGTGGATTTTTAAAGGGAAAAAAAAAATGATGTCTTCAGGGGTGCAACACGAGGACTTCCCAGGAGGTCACCCATCCTAGTACTACTCTCGCCCAAGCACGCTTAACTGCGGAGTTCTGATGGGATCCGGTGCATTAGTGCTGGTATGATCGCACCCGGAATGTTTGTTCCGCAATATTCATTTATAGCGAGCGCGTGTGTCCTCCCTTTTCTCCCCCGGATTGACTAGGAACTTCTTATTCGCTGCTTGTTAGTGACCACGGTATTAACCCCTCAAGGAAAACGAAATAAATGAGTTTTTAAAGATTTAAAACAAAAAATACAAACTTTTGAGCCGTAGATGGATTTTTAAAGGGAAAAAAAAATGATGTCTTCAGGGGTGCAACACGAGGACTTCCCAGGAGGTCACCCATCCTAGTACTACTCTCGCCCAAGCACGCTTAACTGCGGAGTTCTGATGGGATCCGGTGCATTAGTGCTGGTATGATCGCACCCGGAATGTTTGGTCCGCAATATTCATTTATAGCGAGCGCGTGTGTCCTCCCTTTTCTCCCCCGGATTGACTAGGAACTTCTTATTCGCTGCTTGTTAGTGACCACGGTATTAACCCCTCAAGGAAAACGAAATAAATGAGTTTTTAAAGATTTAAAACAAAAAATACAAACTTTTGAGCCGTAGGTGGATTTTTAAAGGGAAAAAAAAAATGATGTTTTCAGGGGTGCAACACGAGGACTTCCCAGGAGGTCACCCATCCTAGTACTACTCTCGCCCAAGCACGCTTAACTGCGGAGTTCTGATGGGATCCGGTGCATTAGTGCTGGTATGATCGCACCCGGAATGTTTGGTCCGCAATATTCATTTATAGCGAGCGCGTGTGTGCTCCCTTTTCTCCCCCGGATTGACTAGGAACTTCTTATTCGCTGCTTGTTAGTGACCACGGTATTAACCCCTCAAGGAAAACGAAATAAATGAGTTTTTAAAGATTTAAAACAAAAAATACAAACTTTTGAGCCGTAGGTGGATTTTTAAAGGGAAAAAAAATGATGTTTTCAGGGGTGCAACACGAGGACTTCCCAGGAGGTCACCCATCCTAGTACTACTCTCGCCCAAGCACGCTTAACTGCGGAGTTCTGATGGGATCCGGTGCATTAGTGCTGGTATGATCGCACCCGGAATGTTTGGTCCGCAATATTCATTTATAGCGAGCGCGTGTGTCCTCCCTTTTCTCCCCCGGATTGACTAGGAACTTCTTATTCGCTGCTTGTTAGTGACCACAGTATTAACCCCTCAAGGAAAACGAAATAAATGAGTTTTTAAAGATTTAAAACAAAAAATACAAACTTTTGAGCCGTAGGTGGATTTTTAAAGGGAAAAAAAAAATGATGTTTTCAGGGGTGCAACACGAGGACTTCCCAGGAGGTCACCCATCCTAGTACTACTCTCGCCCAAGCACGCTTAACTGCGGAGTTCTGATGGGATCCGGTGCATTAGTGCTGGTATGATCGCACCCGGAATGTTTGGTCCGCAATATTCATTTATAGCGAGCGCGTGTGTCCTCCCTTTTCTCCCCCGGATTGACTAGGAACTTCTTATTCGCTGCTTGTTAGTGACCACGGTATTAACCCCTCAAGGAAAACGAAATAAATGAGTTTTTAAAGATTTAAAACAAAAAATACAAACTTTTGAGCCGTAGGTGGATTTTTAAAGGGAAAAAAAAAATGATGTCTTCAGGGGTGCAACACGAGGACTTCCCAGGAGGTCACCCATCCTAGTACTACTCTCGCCCAAGCACGCTTAACTGCGGAGTTCTGATGGGATCCGGTGCATTAGTGCTGGTATGATCGCACCCGGAATGTTTGTTCCGCAATATTCATTTATAGCGAGCGCGTGTGTCCTCCCTTTTCTCCCCCGGATTGACTAGGAACTTCTTATTCGCTGCTTGTTAGTGACCACGGTATTAACCCCTCAAGGAAAACGAAATAAATGAGTTTTTAAAGATTTAAAACAAAAAATACAAACTTTTGAGCCGTAGGTGGATTTTTAAAGGGAAAAAAAAAAATGATGTCTTCAGGGGTGCAACACGAGGACTTCCCAGGAGGTCACCCATCCTAGTACTACTCTCGCCCAAGCACGCTTAACTGCGGAGTTCTGATGGGATCCGGTGCATTAGTGCTGGTATGATCGCACCCGGAATGTTTGTTCCGCAATATTCATTTATAGCGAGCGCGTGTGTCCTCCCTTTTCTCCCCCGGATTGACAAGGAACTTCTTATTCGCTGCTTGTTAGTGACCACGGTATTAACCCCTCAAGGAAAACGAAATAAATGAGTTTTTAAAGATTTAAAACAAAAAATACAAACTTTTGAGCCGTAGGTGGATTTTTAAAGGGAAAAAAAAAATGATGTTTTCAGGGGTGCAACACGAGGACTTCCCAGGAGGTCACCCATCCTAGTACTACTCTCGCCCAAGCACGCTTAACTGCGGAGTTCTGATGGGATCCGGTGCATTAGTGCTGGTATGATCGCACCCGGAATGTTTGTTCCGCAATATTCATTTATAGCGAGCGCGTGTGTCCTCCCTTTTCTCCCCCGGATTGACTAGGAACTTCTTATTCGCTGCTTGTTAGTGACCACGGTATTAACCCCTCAAGGAAAACGAAATAAATGAGTTTTTAAAGATTTAAAACAAAAAATACAAACTTTTGAGCCGTAGGTGGATTTTTAAAGGGAAAAAAAAAACGATGTTTTCAGGGGTGCAACACGAGGACTTCCCAGGAGGTCACCCATCCTAGTACTACTCTCGCCCAAGCACGCTTAACTGCGGAGTTCTGATGGGATCCGGTGCATTAGTGCTGGTATGATCGCACCCGGAATGTTTGGTCCGCAATATTCATTTATAGCGAGCGCGTGTGTCCTCCCTTTTCTCCCCCGGATTGACTAGGAACTTCTTATTCGCTGCTTGTTAGTGACCACGGTATTAACCCCTCAAGGAAAACGAAATAAATGAGTTTTTAAAGATTTAAAACAAAAAATACAAACTTTTGAGCCGTAGGTGGATTTTTAAAGGGAAAAAAAAAATGATGTTTTCAGGGGTGCAACACGAGGACTTCCCAGGAGGTCACCCATCCTAGTACTACTCTCGCCCAAGCACGCTTAACTGTGGAGTTCTGATGGGATCCGGTGCATTAGTGCTGGTATGATCGCACCCGGAATGTTTGTTCCGCAATATTCATTTATAGCGAGCGCGTGTGTCCTCCCTTTTCTCCCCCGGATTGACTAGGAACTTCTTATTCGCTGCTTGTTAGTGACCACGGTATTAACCCCTCAAGGAAAACGAAATAAATGAGTTTTTAAAGATTTAAAACAAAAAATACAAACTTTTGAGCCGTAGGTGGATTTTTAAAGGGAAAAAAAAAATGATGTTTTCAGGGGTGCAACACGAGGACTTCCCAGGAGGTCACCCATCCTAGTACTACTCTCGCCCAAGCACGCTTAACTGCGGAGTTCTGATGGGATCCGGTGCATTAGTGCTGGTATGATCGCACCCGGAATGTTTGGTCCGCAATATTCATTTATAGCGAGCGCGTGTGTCCTCCCTTTTCTCCCCCGGATTGACTAGGAACTTCTTATTCGCTGCTTGTTAGTGACCACGGTATTAACCCCTCAAGGAAAACGAAATAAATGAGTTTTTAAAGATTTAAAACAAAAAATACAAACTTTTGAGCCGTAGGTGGATTTTTAAAGGGAAAAAAAAAAATGATGTCTTCAGGGGTGCAACACGAGGACTTCCCAGGAGGTCACCCATCCTAGTACTACTCTCGCCCAAGCACGCTTAACTGCGGAGTTCTGATGGGATCCGGTGCATTAGTGCTGGTATGATCGCACCCGGAATGTTTGTTCCGCAATATTCATTTATAGCGAGCGCGTGTGTCCTCCCTTTTCTCCCCCGGATTGACTAGGAACTTCTTATTCGCTGCTTGTTAGTGACCACGGTATTAACCCCTCAAGGAAAACGAAATAAATGAGTTTTTAAAGATTTAAAACAAAAAATACAAACTTTTGAGCCGTAGGTGGATTTTTAAAGGGAAAAAAAAAATGATGTCTTCAGGGGTGCAACACGAGGACTTCCCAGGAGGTCACCCATCCTAGTACTACTCTCGCCCAAGCACGCTTAACTGCGGAGTTCTGATGGGATCCGGTGCATTAGTGCTGGTATGATCGCACCCGGAATGTTTGGTCCGCAATATTCATTTATAGCGAGCGCGTGTGTCCTCCCTTTTCTCCCCCGGATTGACTAGGAACTTCTTATTCGCTGCTTGTTAGTGACCACGGTATTAACCCCTCAAGGAAAACGAAATAAATGAGTTTTTAAAGATTTAAAACAAAAAATACAAACTTTTGAGCCGTAGGTGGATTTTTAAAGGGAAAAAAAAAATGATGTTTTCAGGGGTGCAACACGAGGACTTCCCAGGAGGTCACCCATCCTAGTACTACTCTCGCCCAAGCACGCTTATCTGCGGAGTTCTGATGGGATCCGGTGCATTAGTGCTGGTATGATCGCACCCGGAATGTTTGGTCCGCAATATTCATTTATAGCGAGCGCGTGTGTCCTCCCTTTTCTCCCCCGGATTGACTAGGAACTTCTTATTCGCTGCTTGTTAGTGACCACGGTATTAACCCCTCAAGGAAAACGAAATAAATGAGTTTTTAAAGATTTAAAACAAAAAATACAAACTTTTGAGCCGTAGGTGGATTTTTAAAGGGAAAAAAAAAATGATGTTTTCAGGGGTGCAACACGAGGACTTCCCAGGAGGTCACCCATCCTAGTACTACTCTCGCCCAAGCACGCTTAACTGTGGAGTTCTGATGGGATCCGGTGCATTAGTGCTGGTATGATCGCACCCGGAATGTTTGTTCCGCAATATTCATTTATAGCGAGCGCGTGTGTCCTCCCTTTTCTCCCCCGGATTGACTAGGAACTTCTTATTCGCTGCTTGTTAGTGACCACGGTATTAACCCCTCAAGGAAAACGAAATAAATGAGTTTTTAAAGATTTAAAACAAAAAATACAAACTTTTGAGCCGTAGGTGGATTTTTAAAGGGAAAAAAAAAATTATGTTTTCAGGGGTGCAACACGAGGACTTCCCAGGAGGTCACCCATCCTAGTACTACTCTCGCCCAAGCACGCTTAACTGCGGAGTTCTGATGGGATCCGGTGCATTAGTGCTGGTATGATCGCACCCGGAATGTTTGGTCCGCAATATTCATTTATAGCGAGCGCGTGTGTCCTCCCTTTTCTCCCCCGGATTGACTAGGAACTTCTTATTCGCTGCTTGTTAGTGACCACGGTATTAACCCCTCAAGGAAAACGAAATAAATGAGTTTTTAAAGATTTAAAACAAAAAATACAAACTTTTGAGTCGTAGGTGGATTTTTAAAGGGAAAAAATAAATAATGTTTTCAGGGGTGCAACACGAGGACTTCCCAGGAGGTCACCCATCCTAGTACTACTCTCGCCCAAGCACGCTTAACTGCGGAGTTCTGATGGGATCCGGTGCATTAGTGCTGGTATGATCGCACCCGGAATGTTTGGTCCGCAATATTCATTTATAGCGAGCGCGTGTGTCCTCCCTTTTCTCCCCCGGATTGACTAGGAACTTCTTATTCGCTGCTTGTTAGTGACCACAGTATTAACCCCTCAAGGAAAACGAAATAAATGAGTTTTTAAAGATTTAAAACAAAAAATACAAACTTTTGAGCCGTAGGTGGATTTTTAAAGGGAAAAAAAAAATGATGTTTTCAGGGGTGCAACACGAGGACTTCCCTGGAGGTCACCCATCCTAGTACTACTCTCGCCCAAGCACGCTTAACTGCGGAGTTCTGATGGGATCCGGTGCATTAGTGCTGGTATGATCGCACCCGGAATGTTTGGTCCGCAATATTCATTTATAGCGAGCGCGTGTGTCCTCCCTTTTCTCCCCCGGATTGACTAGGAACTTCTTATTCGCTGCTTGTTAGTGACCACGGTATTAACCCCTCAAGGAAAACGAAATAAATGAGTTTTTAAAGATTTAAAACAAAAAATACAAACTTTTGAGCCGTAGGTGGATTTTTAAAGGGAAAAAAAAAAATGATGTCTTCAGGGGTGCAACACGAGGACTTCCCAGGAGGTCACCCATCCTAGTACTACTCTCGCCCAAGCACGCTTAACTGCGGAGTTCTGATGGGATCCGGTGCATTAGTGCTGGTATGATCGCACCCGGAATGTTTGTTCCGCAATATTCATTTATAGCGAGCGCGTGTGTCCTCCCTTTTCTCCCCCGGATTGACTAGGAACTTCTTATTCGCTGCTTGTTAGTGACCACGGTATTAACCCCTCAAGGAAAACGAAATAAATGAGTTTTTAAAGATTTAAAACAAAAAATACAAACTTTTGAGCCGTAGGTGGATTTTTAAAGGGAAAAAAAAAATGATGTCTTCAGGGGTGCAACACGAGGACTTCCCAGGAGGTCACCCATCCTAGTACTACTCTCGCCCAAGCACGCTTAACTGCGGAGTTCTGATGGGATCCGGTGCATTAGTGCTGGTATGATCGCACCCGGAATGTTTGGTCCGCAATATTCATTTATAGCGAGCGCGTGTGTCCTCCCTTTTCTCCCCCGGATTGACTAGGAACTTCTTATTCGCTGCTTGTTAGTGACCACGGTATTAACCCCTCAAGGAAAACGAAATAAATGAGTTTTTAAAGATTTAAAACAAAAAATACAAACTTTTGAGCCGTAGGTGGATTTTTAAAGGGAAAAAAAAAATGATGTTTTCAGGGGTGCAACACGAGGACTTCCCAGGAGGTCACCCATCCTAGTACTACTCTCGCCCAAGCACGCTTAACTGCGGAGTTCTGATGGGATCCGGTGCATTAGTGCTGGTATGATCGCACCCGGAATGTTTGGTCCGCAATATTCATTTATAGCGAGCGCGTGTGTCCTCCCTTTTCTCCCCCGGATTGACTAGGAACTTCTTATTCGCTGCTTGTTAGTGACCACGGTATTAACCCCTCAAGGAAAACGAAATAAATGAGTTTTTAAAGATTTAAAACAAAAAATACAAACTTTTGAGCCGTAGGTGGATTTTTAAAGGGAAAAAAAAAATGATGTTTTCAGGGGTGCAACACGAGGACTTCCCAGGAGGTCACCCATCCTAGTACTACTCTCGCCCAAGCACGCTTAACTGCGGAGTTCTGATGGGATCCGGTGCATTAGTGCTGGTATGATCGCACCCGGAATGTTTGGTCCGCAATATTCATTTATAGCGAGCGCGTGTGTCCTCCCTTTTCTCCCCCGGATTGACTAGGAACTTCTTATTCGCTGCTTGTTAGTGACCACGGTATTAACCCCTCAAGGAAAACGAAATAAATGAGTTTTTAAAGATTTAAAACAAAAAATACAAACTTTTGAGCCGTAGGTGGATTTTTAAAGGGAAAAAAAAAATGATGTTTTCAGGGGTGCAACACGAGGACTTCCCAGGAGGTCACCCATCCTAGTACTACTCTCGCCCAAGCACGCTTAACTGCGGAGTTCTGATGGGATCCGGTGCATTAGTGCTGGTATGATCGCACCCGGAATGTTTGGTCCGCAATATTCATTTATAGCGAGCGCGTGTGTCCTCCCTTTTCTCCCCCGGATTGACTAGGAACTTCTTATTCGCTGCTTGTTAGTGACCACGGTATTAACCCCTCAAGGAAAACGAAATAAATGAGTTTTTAAAGATTTAAAACAAAAAATACAAACTTTTGAGCCGTAGGTGGATTTTTAAAGGGAAAAAAAAAATGATGTCTTCAGGGGTGCAACACGAGGACTTCCCAGGAGGTCACCCATCCTAGTACTACTCTCGCCCAAGCACGCTTAACTGCGGAGTTCTGATGGGATCCGGTGCATTAGTGCTGGTATGATCGCACCCGGAATGTTTGTTCCGCAATATTCATTTATAGCGAGCGCGTGTGTCCTCCCTTTTCTCCCCCGGATTGACTAGGAACTTCTTATTCGCTGCTTGTTAGTGACCACGGTATTAACCCCTCAAGGAAAACGAAATAAATGAGTTTTTAAAGATTTAAAACAAAAAATACAAACTTTTGAGCCGTAGGTGGATTTTTAAAGGGAAAAAAAAAATGATGTTTTCAGGGGTGCAACACGAGGACTTCCCAGGAGGTCACCCATCCTAGTACTACTCTCGCCCAAGCACGCTTAACTGCGGAGTTCTGATGGGATCCGGTGCATTAGTGCTGGTATGATCGCACCCGGAATGTTTGGTCCGCAATATTCATTTATAGCGAGCGCGTGTGTCCTCCCTTTTCTCCCCCGGATTGACTAGGAACTTCTTATTCGCTGCTTGTTAGTGACCACGGTATTAACCCCTCAAGGAAAACGAAATAAATGAGTTTTTTAAAGATTTAAAACAAAAAATACAAACTTTTGAGCCGTAGGTGGATTTTTAAAGGGAAAAAAAAAATGATGTTTTCAGGGGTGCAACACGAGGACTTCCCAGGAGGTCACCCATCCTAGTACTACTCTCGCCCAAGCACGCTTAACTGCGGAGTTCTGATGGGATCCGGTGCATTAGTGCTGGTATGATCGCACCCGGAATGTTTGGTCCGCAATATTCATTTATAGCGAGCGCGTGTGTCCTCCCTTTTCTCCCCCGGATTGACTAGGAACTTCTTATTCGCTGCTTGTTAGTGACCACGGTATTAACCCCTCAAGGAAAACGAAATAAATGAGTTTTTAAAGATTTAAAACAAAAAATACAAACTTTTGAGCCGTAGGTGGATTTTTAAAGGGAAAAAAAAAATGATGTCTTCAGGGGTGCAACACGAGGACTTCCCAGGAGGTCACCCATCCTAGTACTACTCTCGCCCAAGCACGCTTAACTGCGGAGTTCTGATGGGATCCGGTGCATTAGTGCTGGTATGATCGCACCCGGAATGTTTGTTCCGCAATATTCATTTATAGCGAGCGCGTGTGTCCTCCCTTTTCTCCCCCGGATTGACTAGGAACTTCTTATTCGCTGCTTGTTAGTGACCACGGTATTAACCCCTCAAGGAAAACGAAATAAATGAGTTTTTAAAGATTTAAAACAAAAAATACAAACTTTTGAGCCGTAGGTGGATTTTTAAAGGGAAAAAAAAAATGATGTTTTCAGGGGTGCAACACGAGGACTTCCCAGGAGGTCACCCATCCTAGTACTACTCTCGCCCAAGCACGCTTAACTGCGGAGTTCTGATGGGATCCGGTGCATTAGTGCTGGTATGATCGCACCCGGAATGTTTGTTCCGCAATATTCATTTATAGCGAGCGCGTGTGTCCTCCCTTTTCTCCCCCGGATTGACTAGGAACTTCTTATTCGCTGCTTGTTAGTGACCACGGTATTAACCCCTCAAGGAAAACGAAATAAATGAGTTTTTAAAGATTTAAAACAAAAAATACAAACTTTTGAGCCGTAGGTGGATTTTTAAAGGGAAAAAAAAAATGATGTTTTCAGGGGTGCAACACGAGGACTTCCCAGGAGGTCACCCATCCTAGTACTACTCTCGCCCAAGCACGCTTAACTGCGGAGTTCTGATGGGATCCGGTGCATTAGTGCTGGTATGATCGCACCCGGAATGTTTGTTCCGCAATATTCATTTATAGCGAGCGCGTGTGTCCTCCCTTTTCTCCCCCGGATTGACTAGGAACTTCTTATTCGCTGCTTGTTAGTGACCACGGTATTAACCCCTCAAGGAAAACGAAATAAATGAGTTTTTAAAGATTTAAAACAAAAAATACAAACTTTTGAGCCGTAGGTGGATTTTTAAAGGGAAAAAAAAAAATGATGTCTTCAGGGGTGCAACACGAGGACTTCCCAGGAGGTCACCCATCCTAGTACTACTCTCGCCCAAGCACGCTTAACTGCGGAGTTCTGATGGGATCCGGTGCATTAGTGCTGGTATGATCGCACCCGGAATGTTTGTTCCGCAATATTCATTTATAGCGAGCGCGTGTGTCCTCCCTTTTCTCCCCCGGATTGACTAGGAACTTCTTATTCGCTGCTTGTTAGTGACCACGGTATTAACCCCTCAAGGAAAACGAAATAAATGAGTTTTTAAAGATTTAAAACAAAAAATACAAACTTTTGAGCCGTAGGTGGATTTTTAAAGGGAAAAAAAAAAATGATGTCTTCAGGGGTGCAACACGAGGACTTCCCAGGAGGTCACCCATCCTAGTACTACTCTCGCCCAAGCACGCTTAACTGCGGAGTTCTGATGGGATCCGGTGCATTAGTGCTGGTATGATCGCACCCGGAATGTTTGTTCCGCAATATTCATTTATAGCGAGCGCGTGTGTCCTCCCTTTTCTCCCCCGGATTGACTAGGAACTTCTTATTCGCTGCTTGTTAGTGACCACGGTATTAACCCCTCAAGGAAAACGAAATAAATGAGTTTTTAAAGATTTAAAACAAAAAATACAAACTTTTGAGCCGTAGGTGGATTTTTAAAGGGAAAAAAAAAATGATGTTTTCAGGGGTGCAACACGAGGACTTCCCAGGAGGTCACCCATCCTAGTACTACTCTCGCCCAAGCACGCTTAACTGCGGAGTTCTGATGGGATCCGGTGCATTAGTGCTGGTATGATCGCACCCGGAATGTTTGGTCCGCAATATTCATTTATAGCGAGCGCGTGTGTCCTCCCTTTTCTCCCCCGGATTGACTAGGAACTTCTTATTCGCTGCTTGTTAGTGACCACGGTATTAACCCCTCAAGGAAAACGAAATAAATGAGTTTTTAAAGATTTAAAACAAAAAATACAAACTTTTGAGCCGTAGGTGGATTTTTAAAGGGAAAAAAAAAATGATGTTTTCAGGGGTGCAACACGAGGACTTCCCAGGAGGTCACCCATCCTAGTACTACTCTCGCCCAAGCACGCTTAACTGCGGAGTTCTGATGGGATCCGGTGCATTAGTGCTGGTATGATCGCACCCGGAATGTTTGTTCCGCAATATTCATTTATAGCGAGCGCGTGTGTCCTCCCTTTTCTCCCCCGGATTGACTAGGAACTTCTTATTCGCTGCTTGTTAGTGACCACGGTATTAACCCCTCAAGGAAAACGAAATAAATGAGTTTTTAAAGATTTAAAACAAAAAATACAAACTTTTGAGCCGTAGGTGGATTTTTAAAGGGAAAAAAAAAATGATGTTTTCAGGGGTGCAACACGAGGACTTCCCAGGAGGTCACCCATCCTAGTACTACTCTCGCCCAAGCACGCTTAACTGCGGAGTTCTGATGGGATCCGGTGCATTAGTGCTGGTATGATCGCACCCGGAATGTTTGTTCCGCAATATTCATTTATAGCGAGCGCGTGTGTCCTCCCTTTTCTCCCCCGGATTGACTAGGAACTTCTTATTCGCTGCTTGTTAGTGACCACGGTATTAACCCCTCAAGGAAAACGAAATAAATGAGTTTTTAAAGATTTAAAACAAAAAATACAAACTTTTGAGCCGTAGGTGGATTTTTAAAGGGAAAAAAAATATGATGTTTTCAGGGGTGCAACACGAGGACTTCCCAGGAGGTCACCCATCCTAGTACTACTCTCGCCCAAGCACGCTTAACTGCGGAGTTCTGATGGGATCCGGTGCATTAGTGCTGGTATGATCGCACCCGGAATGTTTGGTCCGCAATATTCATTTATAGCGAGCGCGTGTGTCCTCCCTTTTCTCCCCCGGATTGACTAGGAACTTCTTATTCGCTGCTTGTTAGTGACCACGGTATTAACCCCTCAAGGAAAACGAAATAAATGAGTTTTTAAAGATTTAAAACAAAAAATACAAACTTTTGAGCCGTAGGTGGATTTTTAAAGGGAAAAAAAAAAATGATGTCTTCAGGGGTGCAACACGAGGACTTCCCAGGAGGTCACCCATCCTAGTACTACTCTCGCCCAAGCACGCTTAACTGCGGAGTTCTGATGGGATCCGGTGCATTAGTGCTGGTATGATCGCACCCGGAATGTTTGTTCCGCAATATTCATTTATAGCGAGCGCGTGTGTCCTCCCTTTTCTCCCCCGGATTGACTAGGAACTTCTTATTCGCTGCTTGTTAGTGACCACGGTATTAACCCCTCAAGGAAAACGAAATAAATGAGTTTTTAAAGATTTAAAACAAAAAATACAAACTTTTGAGCCGTAGGTGGATTTTTAAAAGGAAAAAAAAAATGATGTCTTCAGGGGTGCAACACGAGGACTTCCCAGGAGGTCACCCATCCTAGTACTACTCTCGCCCAAGCACGCTTAACTGCGGAGTTCTGATGGGATCCGGTGCATTAGTGCTGGTATGATCGCACCCGGAATGTTTGGTCCGCAATATTCATTTATAGCGAGCGCGTGTGTCCTCCCTTTTCTCCCCCGGATTGACTAGGAACTTCTTATTCGCTGCTTGTTAGTGACCACGGTATTAACCCCTCAAGGAAAACGAAATAAATGAGTTTTTAAAGATTTAAAACAAAAAATACAAACTTTTGAGCCGTAGGTGGATTTTTAAAGGGAAAAAAAAAATGATGTTTTCAGGGGTGCAACACGAGGACTTCCCAGGAGGTCACCCATCCTAGTACTACTCTCGCCCAAGCACGCTTAACTGCGGAGTTCTGATGGGATCCGGTGCATTAGTGCTGGTATGATCGCACCCGGAATGTTTGGTCCGCAATATTCATTTATAGCGAGCGCGTGTGTCCTCCCTTTTCTCCCCCGGATTGACTAGGAACTTCTTATTCGCTGCTTGTTAGTGACCACGGTATTAACCCCTCAAGGAAAACGAAATAAATGAGTTTTTAAAGATTTAAAACAAAAAATACAAACTTTTGAGCCGTAGGTGGATTTTTAAAGGGAAAAAAAAATGATGTTTTCAGGGGTGCAACACGAGGACTTCCCAGGAGGTCACCCATCCTAGTACTACTCTCGCCCAAGCACGCTTAACTGCGGAGTTCTGATGGGATCCGGTGCATTAGTGCTGGTATGATCGCACCCGGAATGTTTGGTCCGCAATATTCATTTATAGCGAGCGCGTGTGTCCTCCCTTTTCTCCCCCGGATTGACTAGGAACTTCTTATTCGCTGCTTGTTAGTGACCACGGTATTAACCCCTCAAGGAAAACGAAATAAATGAGTTTTTAAAGATTTAAAACAAAAAATACAAACTTTTGAGCCGTAGGTGGATTTTTAAAGGGAAAAAAAAAATGATGTTTTCAGGGGTGCAACACGAGGACTTCCCAGGAGGTCACCCATCCTAGTACTACTCTCGCCCAAGCACGCTTAACTGCGGAGTTCTGATGGGATCCGGTGCATTAGTGCTGGTATGATCGCACCCGGAATGTTTGTTCCGCAATATTCATTTATAGCGAGCGCGTGTGTCCTCCCTTTTCTCCCCCGGATTGACTAGGAACTTCTTATTCGCTGCTTGTTAGTGACCACGGTATTAACCCCTCAAGGAAAACGAAATAAATGAGTTTTTAAAGATTTAAAACAAAAAATACAAACTTTTGAGCCGTAGGTGGATTTTTAAAGGGAAAAAAAAAATGATGTTTTCAGGGGTGCAACACGAGGACTTCCCAGGAGGTCACCCATCCTAGTACTACTCTCGCCCAAGCACGCTTAACTGCGGAGTTCTGATGGGATCCGGTGCATTAGTGCTGGTATGATCGCACCCGGAATGTTTGGTCCGCAATATTCATTTATAGCGAGCGCGTGTGTCCTCCCTTTTCTCCCCCGGATTGACTAGGAACTTCTTATTCGCTGCTTGTTATTGACCACGGTATTAACCCCTCAAGGAAAACGAAATAAATGAGTTTTTAAAGATTTAAAACAAAAAATACAAACTTTTGAGCCGTAGGTGGATTTTTAAAGGGAAAAAAAAAATGATGTCTTCAGGGGTGCAACACGAGGACTTCCCAGGAGGTCACCCATCCTAGTACTACTCTCGCCCAAGCACGCTTAACTGCGGAGTTCTGATGGGATCCGGTGCATTAGTGCTGGTATGATCGCACCCGGAATGTTTGTTCCGCAATATTCATTTATAGCGAGCGCGTGTGTCCTCCCTTTTCTCCCCCGGATTGACTAGGAACTTCTTATTCGCTGCTTGTTAGTGACCACGGTATTAACCCCTCAAGGAAAACGAAATAAATGAGTTTTTAAAGATTTAAAACAAAAAATACAAACTTTTGAGCCGTAGGTGGATTTTTAAAGGGAAAAAAAAAATGATGTTTTCAGGGGTGCAACACGAGGACTTCCCAGGAGGTCACCCATCCTAGTACTACTCTCGCCCAAGCACGCTTAACTGCGGAGTTCTGATGGGATCCGGTGCATTAGTGCTGGTATGATCGCACCCGGAATGTTTGTTCCGCAATATTCATTTATAGCGAGCGCGTGTGTCCTCCCTTTTCTCCCCCGGATTGACTAGGAACTTCTTATTCGCTGCTTGTTAGTGACCACGGTATTAACCCCTCAAGGAAAACGAAATAAATGAGTTTTTAAAGATTTAAAACAAAAAATACAAACTTTTGAGCCGTAGGTGGATTTTTAAAGGGAAAAAAAAAATGATGTTTTCAGGGGTGCAACACGAGGACTTCCCAGGAGGTCACCCATCCTAGTACTACTCTCGCCCAAGCACGCTTAACTGCGGAGTTCTGATGGGATCCGGTGCATTAGTGCTGGTATGATCGCACCCGGAATGTTTGTTCCGCAATATTCATTTATAGCGAGCGCGTGTGTCCTCCCTTTTCTCCCCCGGATTGACTAGGAACTTCTTATTCGCTGCTTGTTAGTGACCACGGTATTAACCCCTCAAGGAAAACGAAATAAATGAGTTTTTAAAGATTTAAAACAAAAAATACAAACTTTTGAGCCGTAGGTGGATTTTTAAAGGGAAAAAAAAAATGATGTTTTCAGGGGTGCAACACGAGGACTTCCCAGGAGGTCACCCATCCTAGTACTACTCTCGCCCAAGCACGCTTAACTGCGGAGTTCTGATGGGATCCGGTGCATTAGTGCTGGTATGATCGCACCCGGAATGTTTGGTCCGCAATATTCATTTATAGCGAGCGCGTGTGTCCTCCCTTTTCTCCCCCGGATTGACTAGGAACTTCTTATTCGCTGCTTGTTAGTGACCACGGTATTAACCCCTCAAGGAAAACGAAATAAATGAGTTTTTAAAGATTTAAAACAAAAAATACAAACTTTTGAGCCGTAGGTGGATTTTTAAAGGGAAAAAAAAAAATGATGTTTTCAGGGGTGCAACACGAGGACTTCCCAGGAGGTCACCCATCCTAGTACTACTCTCGCCCAAGCACGCTTAACTGCGGAGTTCTGATGGGATCCGGTGCATTAGTGCTGGTATGATCGCACCCGGAATGTTTGGTCCGCAATATTCATTTATAGCGAGCGCGTGTGTCCTCCCTTTTCTCCCCCGGATTGACTAGGAACTTCTTATTCGCTGCTTGTTAGTGACCACGATATTAACCCCTCAAGGAAAACGAAATAAATGAGTTTTTAAAGATTTAAAACAAAAAATACAAACTTTTGAGCCGTAGGTGGATTTTTAAAGGGAAAAAAAAATGATGTTTTCAGGGGTGCAACACGAGGACTTCCCAGGAGGTCACCCATCCTAGTACTACTCTCGCCCAAGCACGCTTAACTGCGGAGTTCTGATGGGATCCGGTGCATTAGTGCTGGTATGATCGCACCCGGAAAGTTTGGTCCGCAATATTCATTTATAGCGAGCGCGTGTGTCCTCCCTTTTCTCCCCCGGATTGACTAGGAACTTCTTATTCGCTGCTTGTTAGTGACCACGGTATTAACCCCTCAAGGAAAACGAAATAAATGAGTTTTTAAAGATTTAAAACAAAAAATACAAACTTTTGAGCCGTAGGTGGATTTTTAAAGGGAAAAAAAAAATGATGTCTTCAGGGGTGCAACACGAGGACTTCCCAGGAGGTCACCCATCCTAGTACTACTCTCGCCCAAGCACGCTTAACTGCGGAGTTCTGATGGGATCCGGTGCATTAGTGCTGGTATGATCGCACCCGGAATGTTTGTTCCGCAATATTCATTTATAGCGAGCGCGTGTGTCCTCCCTTTTCTCCCCCGGATTGACTAGGAACTTCTTATTCGCTGCTTGTTAGTGACCACGGTATTAACCCCTCAAGGAAAACGAAATAAATGAGTTTTTAAAGATTTAAAACAAAAAATACAAACTTTTGAGCCGTAGGTGGATTTTTAAAGGGAAAAAAAAAATGATGTTTTCAGGGGTGCAACACGAGGACTTCCCAGGAGGTCACCCATCCTAGTACTACTCTCGCCCAAGCACGCTTAACTGCGGAGTTCTGATGGGATCCGGTGCATTAGTGCTGGTATGATCGCACCCGGAATGTTTGTTCCGCAATATTCATTTATAGCGAGCGCGTGTGTCCTCCCTTTTCTCCCCCGGATTGACTAGGAACTTCTTATTCGCTGCTTGTTAGTGACCACGGTATTAACCCCTCAAGGAAAACGAAATAAATGAGTTTTTAAAGATTTAAAACAAAAAATACAAACTTTTGAGCCGTAGGTGGATTTTTAAAGGGAAAAAAAAAATGATGTTTTCAGGGGTGCAACACGAGGACTTCCCAGGAGGTCACCCATCCTAGTACTACTCTCGCCCAAGCACGCTTAACTGCGGAGTTCTGATGGGATCCGGTGCATTAGTGCTGGTATGATCGCACCCGGAATGTTTGGTCCGCAATATTCATTTATAGCGAGCGCGTGTGTCCTCCCTTTTCTCCCCCGGATTGACTAGGAACTTCTTATTCGCTGCTTGTTAGTGACCACGGTATTAACCCCTCAAGGAAAACGAAATAAATGAGTTTTTAAAGATTTAAAACAAAAAATACAAACTTTTGAGCCGTAGGTGGATTTTTAAAGGGAAAAAAAAAAATGATGTCTTCAGGGGTGCAACACGAGGACTTCCCAGGAGGTCACCCATCCTAGTACTACTCTCGCCCAAGCACGCTTAACTGCGGAGTTCTGATGGGATCCGGTGCATTAGTGCTGGTATGATCGCACCCGGAATGTTTGTTCCGCAATATTCATTTATAGCGAGCGCGTGTGTCCTCCCTTTTCTCCCCCGGATTGACTAGGAACTTCTTATTCGCTGCTTGTTAGTGACCACGGTATTAACCCCTCAAGGAAAACGAAATAAATGAGTTTTTAAAGATTTAAAACAAAAAATACAAACTTTTGAGCCGTAGGTGGATTTTTTAAAGGGAAAAAAAAAAATGATGTTTTCAGGGGTGCAACACGAGGACTTCCCAGGAGGTCACCCATCCTAGTACTACTCTCGCCCAAGCACGCTTAACTGCGGAGTTCTGATGGGATCCGGTGCATTAGTGCTGGTATGATCGCACCCGGAATGTTTGTTCCGCAATATTCATTTATAGCGAGCGCGTGTGTCCTCCCTTTTCTCCCCCGGATTGACTAGGAACTTCTTATTCGCTGCTTGTTAGTGACCACGGTATTAACCCCTCAAGGAAAACGAAATAAATGAGTTTTTAAAGATTTAAAACAAAAAATACAAACTTTTGAGCCGTAGGTGGATTTTTAAAGGGAAAAAAAAAAATGATGTCTTCAGGGGTGCAACACGAGGACTTCCCAGGAGGTCACCCATCCTAGTACTACTCTCGCCCAAGCACGCTTAACTGCGGAGTTCTGATGGGATACGGTGCATTAGTGCTGGTATGATCGCACCCGGAATGTTTGTTCCGCAATATTCATTTATAGCGAGCGCGTGTGTCCTCCCTTTTCTCCCCCGGATTGACTAGGAACTTCTTATTCGCTGCTTGTTAGTGACCACGGTATTAACCCCTCAAGGAAAACGAAATAAATGAGTTTTTAAAGATTTAAAACAAAAAATACAAACTTTTGAGCCGTAGGTGGATTTTTAAAGGGAAAAAAAAAATGATGTTTTCAGGGGTGCAACACGAGGACTTCCCAGGAGGTCACCCATCCTAGTACTACTATCGCCCAAGCACGCTTAACTGCGGAGTTCTGATGGGATCCGGTGCATTAGTGCTGGTATGATCGCACCCGGAATGTTTGGTCCGCAATATTCATTTATAGCGAGCGCGTGTGTCCTCCCTTTTCTCCCCCGGATTGACTAGGAACTTCTTATTCGCTGCTTGTTAGTGACCACGGTATTAACCCCTCAAGGAAAACGAAATAAATGAGTTTTTAAAGATTTAAAACAAAAAATACAAACTTTTGAGCCGTAGGTGGATTTTTAAAGGGAAAAAAAAATGATGTTTTCAGGGGTGCAACACGAGGACTTCCCAGGAGGTCACCCATCCTAGTACTACTCTCGCCCAAGCACGCTTAACTGCGGAGTTCTGATGGGATCCGGTGCATTAGTGCTGGTATGATCGCACCCGGAATGTTTGGTCCGCAATATTCATTTATAGCGAGCGCGTGTGTCCTCCCTTTTCTCCCCCGGATTGACTAGGAACTTCTTATTCGCTGCTTGTTAGTGACCACGGTATTAACCCCTCAAGGAAAACGAAATAAATGAGTTTTTAAAGATTTAAAACAAAAAATACAAACTTTTGAGCCGTAGGTGGATTTTTAAAGGGAAAAAAAAAATGATGTTTTCAGGGGTGCAACACGAGGACTTCCCAGGAGGTCACCCATCCTAGTACTACTCTCGCCCAAGCACGCTTAACTGCGGAGTTCTGATGGGATCCGGTGCATTAGTGCTGGTATGATCGCACCCGGAATGTTTGTTCCGCAATATTCATTTATAGCGAGCGCGTGTGTCCTCCCTTTTCTCCCCCGGATTGACTAGGAACTTCTTATTCGCTGCTTGTTAGTGACCACGGTATTAACCCCTCAAGGAAAACGAAATAAATGAGTTTTTAAAGATTTAAAACAAAAAATACAAACTTTTGAGCCGTAGGTGGATTTTTAAAGGGAAAAAAAAAATGATGTTTTCAGGGGTGCAACACGAGGACTTCCCAGGAGGTCACCCATCCTAGTACTACTCTCGCCCAAGCACGCTTAACTGCGGAGTTCTGATGGGATCCGGTGCATTAGTGCTGGTATGATCGCACCCGGAATGTTTGTTCCGCAATATTCATTTATAGCGAGCGCGTGTGTCCTCCCTTTTCTCCCCCGGATTGACTAGGAACTTCTTATTCGCTGCTTGTTAGTGACCACGGTATTAACCCCTCAAGGAAAACGAAATAAATGAGTTTTTAAAGATTTAAAACAAAAAATACAAACTTTTGAGCCGTAGGTGGATTTTTAAAGGGAAAAAAAAAAATGATGTCTTCAGGGGTGCAACACGAGGACTTCCCAGGAGGTCACCCATCCTAGTACTACTCTCGCCCAAGCACGCTTAACTGCGGAGTTCTGATGGGATACGGTGCATTAGTGCTGGTATGATCGCACCCGGAATGTTTGTTCCGCAATATTCATTTATAGCGAGCGCGTGTGTCCTCCCTTTTCTCCCCCGGATTGACTAGGAACTTCTTATTCGCTGCTTGTTAGTGACCACGGTATTAACCCCTCAAGGAAAACGAAATAAATGAGTTTTTAAAGATTTAAAACAAAAAATACAAACTTTTGAGCCGTAGGTGGATTTTTAAAGGGAAAAAAAAAATGATGTTTTCAGGGGTGCAACACGAGGACTTCCCAGGAGGTCACCCATCCTAGTACTACTATCGCCCAAGCACGCTTAACTGCGGAGTTCTGATGGGATCCGGTGCATTAGTGCTGGTATGATCGCACCCGGAATGTTTGGTCCGCAATATTCATTTATAGCGAGCGCGTGTGTCCTCCCTTTTCTCCCCCGGATTGACTAGGAACTTCTTATTCGCTGCTTGTTAGTGACCACGGTATTAACCCCTCAAGGAAAACGAAATAAATGAGTTTTTAAAGATTTTAAACAAAAAATACAAACTTTTGAGCCGTAGGTGGATTTTTAAAGGGAAAAAAAAAATGATGTTTTCAGGGGTGCAACACGAGGACTTCCCAGGAGGTCACCCATCCTAGTACTACTCTCGCCCAAGCACGCTTAACTGCGGAGTTCTGATGGGATCCGGTGCATTAGTGCTGGTATGATCGCACCCGGAAAGTTTGGTCCGCAATATTCATTTATAGCGAGCGCGTGTGTCCTCCCTTTTCTCCCCCGGATTGACTAGGAACTTCTTATTCGCTGCTTGTTAGTGACCACGGTATTAACCCCTCAAGGAAAACGAAATAAATGAGTTTTTAAAGATTTAAAACAAAAAATACAAACTTTTGAGCCGTAGGTGGATTTTTAAAGGGAAAAAAAAAATGATGTCTTCAGGGGTGCAACACGAGGACTTCCCAGGAGGTCACCCATCCTAGTACTACTCTCGCCCAAGCACGCTTAACTGCGGAGTTCTGATGGGATCCGGTGCATTAGTGCTGGTATGATCGCACCCGGAATGTTTGTTCCGCAATATTCATTTATAGCGAGCGCGTGTGTCCTCCCTTTTCTCCCCCGGATTGACTAGGAACTTCTTATTCGCTGCTTGTTAGTGACCACGGTATTAACCCCTCAAGGAAAACGAAATAAATGAGTTTTTAAAGATTTAAAACAAAAAATACAAACTTTTGAGCCGTAGGTGGATTTTTAAAGGGAAAAAAAAAATGATGTTTTCAGGGGTGCAACACGAGGACTTCCCAGGAGGTCACCCATCCTAGTACTACTCTCGCCCAAGCACGCTTAACTGCGGAGTTCTGATGGGATCCGGTGCATTAGTGCTGGTATGATCGCACCCGGAATGTTTGTTCCGCAATATTCATTTATAGCGAGCGCGTGTGTCCTCCCTTTTCTCCCCCGGATTGACTAGGAACTTCTTATTCGCTGCTTGTTAGTGACCACGGTATTAACCCCTCAAGGAAAACGAAATAAATGAGTTTTTAAAGATTTAAAACAAAAAATACAAACTTTTGAGCCGTAGGTGGATTTTTAAAGGGAAAAAAAAAATGATGTTTTCAGGGGTGCAACACGAGGACTTCCCAGGAGGTCACCCATCCTAGTACTACTCTCGCCCAAGCACGCTTAACTGCGGAGTTCTGATGGGATCCGGTGCATTAGTGCTGGTATGATCGCACCCGGAATGTTTGGTCCGCAATATTCATTTATAGCGAGCGCGTGTGTCCTCCCTTTTCTCCCCCGGATTGACTAGGAACTTCTTATTCGCTGCTTGTTAGTGACCACGGTATTAACCCCTCAAGGAAAACGAAATAAATGAGTTTTTAAAGATTTAAAACAAAAAATACAAACTTTTGAGCCGTAGGTGGATTTTTAAAGGGAAAAAAAAAAATGATGTCTTCAGGGGTGCAACACGAGGACTTCCCAGGAGGTCACCCATCCTAGTACTACTCTCGCCCAAGCACGCTTAACTGCGGAGTTCTGATGGGATCCGGTGCATTAGTGCTGGTATGATCGCACCCGGAATGTTTGTTCCGCAATATTCATTTATAGCGAGCGCGTGTGTCCTCCCTTTTCTCCCCCGGATTGACTAGGAACTTCTTATTCGCTGCTTGTTAGTGACCACGGTATTAACCCCTCAAGGAAAACGAAATAAATGAGTTTTTAAAGATTTAAAACAAAAAATACAAACTTTTGAGCCGTAGGTGGATTTTTAAAGGGAAAAAAAAAATGATGTTTTCAGGGGTGCAACACGAGGACTTCCCAGGAGGTCACCCATCCTAGTACTACTCTCGCCCAAGCACGCTTAACTGCGGAGTTCTGATGGGATCCGGTGCATTAGTGCTGGTATGATCGCACCCGGAATGTTTGTTCCGCAATATTCATTTATAGCGAGCGCGTGTGTCCTCCCTTTTCTCCCCCGGATTGACTAGGAACTTCTTATTCGCTGCTTGTTAGTGACCACGGTATTAACCCCTCAAGGAAAACGAAATAAATGAGTTTTTAAAGATTTAAAACAAAAAATACAAACTTTTGAGCCGTAGGTGGATTTTTAAAGGGAAAAAAAAAAATGATGTCTTCAGGGGTGCAACACGAGGACTTCCCAGGAGGTCACCCATCCTAGTACTACTCTCGCCCAAGCACGCTTAACTGCGGAGTTCTGATGGGATACGGTGCATTAGTGCTGGTATGATCGCACCCGGAATGTTTGTTCCGCAATATTCATTTATAGCGAGCGCGTGTGTCCTCCCTTTTCTCCCCCGGATTGACTAGGAACTTCTTATTCGCTGCTTGTTAGTGACCACGGTATTAACCCCTCAAGGAAAACGAAATAAATGAGTTTTTAAAGATTTAAAACAAAAAATACAAACTTTTGAGCCGTAGGTGGATTTTTAAAGGGAAAAAAAAAAATGATGTTTTCAGGGGTGCAACACGAGGACTTCCCAGGAGGTCACCCATCCTAGTACTACTATCGCCCAAGCACGCTTAACTGCGGAGTTCTGATGGGATCCGGTGCATTAGTGCTGGTATGATCGCACCCGGAATGTTTGGTCCGCAATATTCATTTATAGCGAGCGCGTGTGTCCTCCCTTTTCTCCCCCGGATTGACTAGGAACTTCTTATTCGCTGCTTGTTAGTGACCACGGTATTAACCCCTCAAGGAAAACGAAATAAATGAGTTTTTAAAGATTTAAAACAAAAAATACAAACTTTTGAGCCGTAGGTGGATTTTTAAAGGGAAAAAAAAAATGATGTTTTCAGGGGTGCAACACGAGGACTTCCCAGGAGGTCACCCATCCTAGTACTACTCTCGCCCAAGCACGCTTAACTGCGGAGTTCTGATGGGATCCGGTGCATTAGTGCTGGTATGATCGCACCCGGAATGTTTGGTCCGCAATATTCATTTATAGCGAGCGCGTGTGTCCTCCCTTTTCTCCCCCGGATTGACTAGGAACTTCTTATTCGCTGCTTGTTAGTGACCACGGTATTAACCCCTCAAGGAAAACGAAATAAATGAGTTTTTAAAGATTTAAAACAAAAAATACAAACTTTTGAGCCGTAGGTGGATTTTTAAAGGGAAAAAAAAAAATGATGTTTTCAGGGGTGCAACACGAGGACTTCCCAGGAGGTCACCCATCCTAGTACTACTCTCGCCCAAGCACGCTTAACTGCGGAGTTCTGATGGGATCCGGTGCATTAGTGCTGGTATGATCGCACCCGGAATGTTTGTTCCGCAATATTCATTTATAGCGAGCGCGTGTGTCCTCCCTTTTCTCCCCCGGATTGACTAGGAACTTCTTATTCGCTGCTTGTTAGTGACCACGGTATTAACCCCTCAAGGAAAACGAAATAAATGAGTTTTTAAAGATTTAAAACAAAAAATACAAACTTTTGAGCCGTAGGTGGATTTTTAAAGGGAAAAAAAAAATGATGTTTTCAGGGGTGCAACACGAGGACTTCCCAGGAGGTCACCCATCCTAGTACTACTCTCGCCCAAGCACGCTTAACTGCGGAGTTCTGATGGGATCCGGTGCATTAGTGCTGGTATGATCGCACCCGGAATGTTTGGTCCGCAATATTCATTTATAGCGAGCGCGTGTGTCCTCCCTTTTCTCCCCCGGATTGACTAGGAACTTCTTATTCGCTGCTTGTTAGTGACCACGGTATTAACCCCTCAAGGAAAACGAAATAAATGAGTTTTTAAAGATTTAAAACAAAAAATACAAACTTTTGAGCCGTAGGTGGATTTTTAAAGGGAAAAAATAAATAATGTTTTCAGGGGTGCAACACGAGGACTTCCCAGGAGGTCACCCATCCTAGTACTACTCTCGCCCAAGCACGCTTAACTGCGGAGTTCTGATGGGATCCGGTGCATTAGTGCTGGTATGATCGCACCCGGAATGTTTGGTCCGCAATATTCATTTATAGCGAGCGCGTGTGTCCTCCCTTTTCTCCCCCGGATTGACTAGGAACTTCTTATTCGCTGCTTGTTAGTGACCACGGTATTAACCCCTCAAGGAAAACGAAATAAATGAGTTTTTAAAGATTTAAAACAAAAAATACAAACTTTTGAGCCGTAGGTGGATTTTTAAAGGGAAAAAAAAAATGATGTTTTCAGGGGTGCAACACGAGGACTTCCCAGGAGGTCACCCATCCTAGTACTACTATCGCCCAAGCACGCTTAACTGCGGAGTTCTGATGGGATCCGGTGCATTAGTGCTGGTATGATCGCACCCGGAATGTTTGGTCCGCAATATTCATTTATAGCGAGCGCGTGTGTCCTCCCTTTTCTCCCCCGGATTGACTAGGAACTTCTTATTCGCTGCTTGTTAGTGACCACGGTATTAACCCCTCAAGGAAAACGAAATAAATGAGTTTTTAAAGATTTAAAACAAAAAATACAAACTTTTGAGCCGTAGGTGGATTTTTAAAGGGAAAAAAAAAATGATGTTTTCAGGGGTGCAACACGAGGACTTCCCAGGAGGTCACCCATCCTAGTACTACTCTCGCCCAAGCACGCTTAACTGCGGAGTTCTGATGGGATCCGGTGCATTAGTGCTGGTATGATCGCACCCGGAATGTTTGTTCCGCAATATTCATTTATAGCGAGCGCGTGTGTCCTCCCTTTTCTCCCCCGGATTGACTAGGAACTTCTTATTCGCTGCTTGTTAGTGACCACGGTATTAACCCCTCAAGGAAAACGAAATAAATGAGTTTTTAAAGATTTAAAACAAAAAATACAAACTTTTGAGCCGTAGGTGGATTTTTAAAGGGAAAAAAAAAATGATGTTTTCAGGGGTGCAACACGAGGACTTCCCAGGAGGTCACCCATCCTAGTACTACTCTCGCCCAAGCACGCTTAACTGCGGAGTTCTGATGGGATCCGGTGCATTAGTGCTGGTATGATCGCACCCGGAATGTTTGTTCCGCAATATTCATTTATAGCGAGCGCGTGTGTCCTCCCTTTTCTCCCCCGGATTGACTAGGAACTTCTTATTCGCTGCTTGTTAGTGACCACGGTATTAACCCCTCAAGGAAAACGAAATAAATGAGTTTTTAAAGATTTAAAACAAAAAATACAAACTTTTGAGCCGTAGGTGGATTTTTAAAGGGAAAAAAAAAAATGATGTCTTCAGGGGTGCAACACGAGGACTTCCCAGGAGGTCACCCATCCTAGTACTACTCTCGCCCAAGCACGCTTAACTGCGGAGTTCTGATGGGATACGGTGCATTAGTGCTGGTATGATCGCACCCGGAATGTTTTGTTCCGCAATATTCATTTATAGCGAGCGCGTGTGTCCTCCCTTTTCTCCCCCGGATTGACTAGGAACTTCTTATTCGCTGCTTGTTAGTGACCACGGTATTAACCCCTCAAGGAAAACGAAATAAATGAGTTTTTAAAGATTTAAAACAAAAAATACAAACTTTTGAGCCGTAGGTGGATTTTTAAAGGGAAAAAAAAAATGATGTTTTCAGGGGTGCAACACGAGGACTTCCCAGGAGGTCACCCATCCTAGTACTACTATCGCCCAAGCACGCTTAACTGCGGAGTTCTGATGGGATCCGGTGCATTAGTGCTGGTATGATCGCACCCGGAATGTTTGGTCCGCAATATTCATTTATAGCGAGCGCGTGTGTCCTCCCTTTTCTCCCCCGGATTGACTAGGAACTTCTTATTCGCTGCTTGTTAGTGACCACGGTATTAACCCCTCAAGGAAAACGAAATAAATGAGTTTTTAAAGATTTTAAACAAAAAATACAAACTTTTGAGCCGTAGGTGGATTTTTAAAGGGAAAAAAAAAATGATGTTTTCAGGGGTGCAACACGAGGACTTCCCAGGAGGTCACCCATCCTAGTACTACTCTCGCCCAAGCACGCTTAACTGCGGAGTTCTGATGGGATCCGGTGCATTAGTGCTGGTATGATCGCACCCGGAATGTTTGGTCCGCAATATTCATTTATAGCGAGCGCGTGTGTCCTCCCTTTTCTCCCCCGGATTGACTAGGAACTTCTTATTCGCTGCTTGTTAGTGACCACGGTATTAACCCCTCAAGGAAAACGAAATAAATGAGTTTTTAAAGATTTAAAACAAAAAATACAAACTTTTGAGCCGTAGGTGGATTTTTAAAGGGAAAAAAAAAATGATGTTTTCAGGGGTGCAACACGAGGACTTCCCAGGAGGTCACCCATCCTAGTACTACTCTCGCCCAAGCACGCTTAACTGCGGAGTTCTGATGGGATCCGGTGCATTAGTGCTGGTATGATCGCACCCGGAATGTTTGTTCCGCAATATTCATTTATAGCGAGCGCGTGTGTCCTCCCTTTTCTCCCCCGGATTGACTAGGAACTTCTTATTCGCTGCTTGTTAGTGACCACGGTATTAACCCCTCAAGGAAAACGAAATAAATGAGTTTTTAAAGATTTAAAACAAAAAATACAAACTTTTGAGCCGTAGGTGGATTTTTAAAGGGAAAAAAAAAATGATGTTTTCAGGGGTGCAACACGAGGACTTCCCAGGAGGTCACCCATCCTAGTACTACTCTCGCCCAAGCACGCTTAACTGCGGAGTTCTGATGGGATCCGGTGCATTAGTGCTGGTATGATCGCACCCGGAATGTTTGGTCCGCAATATTCATTTATAGCGAGCGCGTGTGTCCTCCCTTTTCTCCCCCGGATTGACTAGGAACTTCTTATTCGCTGCTTGTTAGTGACCACGGTATTAACCCCTCAAGGAAAACGAAATAAATGAGTTTTTAAAGATTTAAAACAAAAAATACAAACTTTTGAGCCGTAGGTGGATTTTTAAAGGGAAAAAATAAATAATGTTTTCAGGGGTGCAACACGAGGACTTCCCAGGAGGTCACCCATCCTAGTACTACTCTCGCCCAAGCACGCTTAACTGCGGAGTTCTGATGGGATCCGGTGCATTAGTGCTGGTATGATCGCACCCGGAATGTTTGGTCCGCAATATTCATTTATAGCGAGCGCGTGTGTCCTCCCTTTTCTCCCCCGGATTGACTAGGAACTTCTTATTCGCTGCTTGTTAGTGACCACAGTATTAACCCCTCAAGGAAAACGAAATAAATGAGTTTTTAAAGATTTAAAAAAAAAAATACAAACTTTTGAGCCGTAGGTGGATTTTTAAAGGGAAAAAAAAAATGATGTTTTCAGGGGTGCAACACGAGGACTTCCCAGGAGGTCACCCATCCTAGTACTACTCTCGCCCAAGCACGCTTAACTGCGGAGTTCTGATGGGATCCGGTGCATTAGTGCTGGTATGATCGCACCCGGAATGTTTGGTCCGCAATATTCATTTATAGCGAGCGCGTGTGTCCTCCCTTTTCTCCCCCGGATTGACTAGGAACTTCTTATTCGCTGCTTGTTAGTGACCACGGTATTAACCCCTCAAGGAAAACGAAATAAATGAGTTTTTAAAGATTTAAAACAAAAAATACAAACTTTTGAGCCGTAGGTGGATTTTTAAAGGGAAAAAAAAAATGATGTCTTCAGGGGTGCAACACGAGGACTTCCCAGGAGGTCACCCATCCTAGTACTACTCTCGCCCAAGCACGCTTAACTGCGGAGTTCTGATGGGATCCGGTGCATTAGTGCTGGTATGATCGCACCCGGAATGTTTGTTCCGCAATATTCATTTATAGCGAGCGCGTGTGTCCTCCCTTTTCTCCCCCGGATTGACTAGGAACTTCTTATTCGCTGCTTGTTAGTGACCACGGTATTAACCCCTCAAGGAAAACGAAATAAATGAGTTTTTAAAGATTTAAAACAAAAAATACAAACTTTTGAGCCGTATGTGGATTTTTAAAGGGAAAAAAAAAATGATGTCTTCAGGGGTGCAACACGAGGACTTCCCAGGAGGTCACCCATCCTAGTACTACTCTCGCCCAAGCACGCTTAACTGCGGAGTTCTGATGGGATCCGGTGCATTAGTGCTGGTATGATCGCACCCGGAATGTTTGGTCCGCAATATTCATTTATAGCGAGCGCGTGTGTCCTCCCTTTTCTCCCCCGGATTGACTAGGAACTTCTTATTCGCTGCTTGTTAGTGACCACGGTATTAACCCCTCAAGGAAAACGAAATAAATGAGTTTTTAAAGATTTAAAACAAAAAATACAAACTTTTGAGCCGTAGGTGGATTTTTAAAGGGAAAAAAAAAATGATGTTTTCAGGGGTGCAACACGAGGACTTCCCAGGAGGTCACCCATCCTAGTACTACTCTCGCCCAAGCACGCTTAACTGCGGAGTTCTGATGGGATCCGGTGCATTAGTGCTGGTATGATCGCACCCGGAATGTTTGGTCCGCAATATTCATTTATAGCGAGCGCGTGTGTCCTCCCTTTTCTCCCCCGGATTGACTAGGAACTTCTTATTCGCTGCTTGTTAGTGACCACGGTATTAACCCCTCAAGGAAAACGAAATAAATGAGTTTTTAAAGATTTAAAACAAAAAATACAAACTTTTGAGCCGTAGGTGGATTTTTAAAGGGAAAAAATAAATAATGTTTTCAGGGGTGCAACACGAGGACTTCCCAGGAGGTCACCCATCCTAGTACTACTCTCGCCCAAGCACGCTTAACTGCGGAGTTCTGATGGGATCCGGTGCATTAGTGCTGGTATGATCGCACCCGGAATGTTTGGTCCGCAATATTCATTTATAGCGAGCGCGTGTGTCCTCCCTTTTCTCCCCCGGATTGACTAGGAACTTCTTATTCGCTGCTTGTTAGTGACCACAGTATTAACCCCTCAAGGAAAACGAAATAAATGAGTTTTTACAGATTTAAAAAAAAAAATACAAACTTTTGAGCCGTAGGTGGATTTTTAAAGGGAAAAAAAAAATGATGTTTTCAGGGGTGCAACACGAGGACTTCCCAGGAGGTCACCCATCCTAGTACTACTCTCGCCCAAGCACGCTTAACTGCGGAGTTCTGATGCGATCCGGTGCATTAGTGCTGGTATGATCGCACCCGGAATGTTTGGTCCGCAATATTCATTTATAGCGAGCGCGTGTGTCCTCCCTTTTCTCCCCCGGATTGACTAGGAACTTCTTATTCGCTGCTTGTTAGTGACCACGGTATTAACCCCTCAAGGAAAACGAAATAAATGAGTTTTTAAAGATTTAAAACAAAAAATACAAACTTTTGAGCCGTAGGTGGATTTTTAAAGGGAAAAAAAAAATGATGTCTTCAGGGGTGCAACACGAGGACTTCCCAGGAGGTCACCCATCCTAGTACTACTCTCGCCCAAGCACGCTTAACTGCGGAGTTCTGATGGGATCCGGTGCATTAGTGCTGGTATGATCGCACCCGGAATGTTTGTTCCGCAATATTCATTTATAGCGAGCGCGTGTGTCCTCCCTTTTCTCCCCCGGATTGACTAGGAACTTCTTATTCGCTGCTTGTTAGTGACCACGGTATTAACCCCTCAAGGAAAACGAAATAAATGAGTTTTTAAAGATTTAAAACAAAAAATACAAACTTTTGAGCCGTAGGTGGATTTTTAAAGGGAAAAAAAAAATGATGTTTTCAGGGGTGCAACACGAGGACTTCCCAGGAGGTCACCCATCCTAGTACTACTCTCGCCCAAGCACGCTTAACTGCGGAGTTCTGATGGGATCCGGTGCATTAGTGCTGGTATGATCGCACCCGGAATGTTTGGTCCGCAATATTCATTTATAGCGAGCGCGTGTGTCCTCCCTTTTCTCCCCCGGATTGACTAGGAACTTCTTATTCGCTGCTTGTTAGTGACCACGGTATTAACCCCTCAAGGAAAACGAAATAAATGAGTTTTTAAAGATTTAAAACAAAAAATACAAACTTTTGAGCCGTAGGTGGATTTTTAAAGGGAAAAAAAAAATGATGTTTTCAGGGGTGCAACACGAGGACTTCCCAGGAGGTCACCCATCCTAGTACTACTCTCGCCCAAGCACGCTTAACTGCGGAGTTCTGATGGGATCCGGTGCATTAGTGCTGGTATGATCGCACCCGGAATGTTTGGTCCGCAATATTCATTTATAGCGAGCGCGTGTGTCCTCCCTTTTCTCCCCCGGATTGACTAGGAACTTCTTATTCGCTGCTTGTTAGTGACCACGGTATTAACCCCTCAAGGAAAACGAAATAAATGAGTTTTTAAAGATTTAAAACAAAAAATACAAACTTTTGAGCCGTAGGTGGATTTTTAAAGGGAAAAAAAAAATGATGTTTTCAGGGGTGCAACACGAGGACTTCCCAGGAGGTCACCCATCCTAGTACTACTCTCGCCCAAGCACGCTTAACTGCGGAGTTCTGATGGGATCCGGTGCATTAGTGCTGGTATGATCGCACCCGGAATGTTTGGTCCGCAATATTCATTTATAGCGAGCGCGTGTGTCCTCCCTTTTCTCACCCGGATTGACTAGGAACTTCTTATTCGCTGCTTGTTAGTGACCACGGTATTAACCCCTCAAGGAAAACGAAATAAATGAGTTTTTAAAGATTTAAAACAAAAAATACAAACTTTTGAGCCGTAGGTGGATTTTTAAAGGGAAAAAAAAAAATGATGTCTTCAGGGGTGCAACACGAGGACTTCCCAGGAGGTCACCCATCCTAGTACTACTCTCGCCCAAGCACGCTTAACTGCGGAGTTCTGATGGGATCCGGTGCATTAGTGCTGGTATGATCGCACCCGGAATGTTTGTTCCGCAATATTCATTTATAGCGAGCGCGTGTGTCCTCCCTTTTCTCCCCCGGATTGACTAGGAACTTCTTATTCGCTGCTTGTTAGTGACCACGGTATTAACCCCTCAAGGAAAACGAAATAAATGAGTTTTTAAAGATTTAAAACAAAAAATACAAACTTTTGAGCCGTAGGTGGATTTTTAAAGGGAAAAAAAAAATGATGTTTTCAGGGGTGCAACACGAGGACTTCCCAGGAGGTCACCCATCCTAGTACTACTCTCGCCCAAGCACGCTTAACTGCGGAGTTCTGATGGGATCCGGTGCATTAGTGCTGGTATGATCGCACCCGGAATGTTTGTTCCGCAATATTCATTTATAGCGAGCGCGTGTGTCCTCCCTTTTCTCCCCCGGATTGACTAGGAACTTCTTATTCGCTGCTTGTTAGTGACCACGGTATTAACCCCTCAAGGAAAACGAAATAAATGAGTTTTTAAAGATTTAAAACAAAAAATACAAACTTTTGAGCCGTAGGTGGATTTTTAAAGGGAAAAAAAAAATGATGTTTTCAGGGGTGCAACACGAGGACTTCCCAGGAGGTCACCCATCCTAGTACTACTCTCGCCCAAGCACGCTTAACTGCGGAGTTCTGATGGGATCCGGTGCATTAGTGCTGGTATGATCGCACCAGGAATGTTTGTTCCGCAATATTCATTTATAGCGAGCGCGTGTGTCCTCCCTTTTCTCCCCCGGATTGACTAGGAACTTCTTATTCGCTGCTTGTTAGTGACCACGGTATTAACCCCTCAAGGAAAACGAAATAAATGAGTTTTTAAAGATTTAAAACAAAAAATACAAACTTTTGAGCCGTAGGTGGATTTTTAAAGGGAAAAAGAAAATGATGTTTTCAGGGGTGCAACACGAGGACTTCCCAGGAGGTCACCCATCCTAGTACTACTCTCGCCCAAGCACGCTTAACTGCGGAGTTCTGATGGGATCCGGTGCATTAGTGCTGGTATGATCGCACCCGGAATGTTTGGTCCGCAATATTCATTTATAGCGAGCGCGTGTGTCCTCCCTTTTCTCCCCCGGATTGACTAGGAACTTCTTATTCGCTGCTTGTTAGTGACCACGGTATTAACCCCTCAAGGAAAACGAAATAAATGAGTTTTTAAAGATTTAAAACAAAAAATACAAACTTTTGAGCCGTAGGTGGATTTTTAAAGGGAAAAAAAAAATGATGTTTTCAGGGGTGCAACACGAGGACTTCCCAGGAGGTCACCCATCCTAGTACTACTCTCGCCCAAGCACGCTTAACTGCGGAGTTCTGATTGGATCCGGTGCATTAGTGCTGGTATGATCGCACCCGGAATGTTTGTTCCGCAATATTCATTTATAGCGAGCGCGTGTGTCCTCCCTTTTCTCCCCCGGATTGACTAGGAACTTCTTATTCGCTGCTTGTTAGTGACCACGGTATTAACCCCTCAAGGAAAACGAAATAAATGAGTTTTTAAAGATTTAAAACAAAAAATACAAACTTTTGAGCCGTAGGTGGATTTTTAAAGGGAAAAAAAAATGATGTTTTCAGGGGTGCAACACGAGGACTTCCCAGGAGGTCACCCATCCTAGTACTACTCTCGCCCAAGCACGCTTAACTGCGGAGTTCTGATGGGATCCGGTGCATTAGTGCTGGTATGATCGCACCCGGAATGTTTGTTCCGCAATATTCATTTATAGCGAGCGCGTGTGTCCTCCCTTTTCTCCCCCGGATTGACTAGGAACTTCTTATTCGCTGCTTGTTAGTGACCACGGTATTAACCCCTCAAGGAAAACGAAATAAATGAGTTTTTAAAGATTTAAAACAAAAAATACAAACTTTTGAGCCGTAGGTGGATTTTTAAAGGGAAAAAAAAAATGATGTTTTCAGGGGTGCAACACGAGGACTTCCCAGGAGGTCACCCATCCTAGTAGTACTCTCGCCCAAGCACGCTTAACTGCGGAGTTCTGATGGGATCCGGTGCATTAGTGCTGGTATGATCGCACCCGGAATGTTTGTTCCGCAATATTCATTTATAGCGAGCGCGTGTGTCCTCCCTTTTCTCCCCCGGATTGACTAGGAACTTCTTATTCGCTGCTTGTTAGTGACCACGGTATTAACCCCTCAAGGAAAACGAAATAAATGAGTTTTTAAAGATTTAAAACAAAAAATACAAACTTTTGAGCCGTAGGTGGATTTTTAAAGGGAAAAAAAAAATGATGTTTTCAGGGGTGCAACACGAGGACTTCCCAGGAGGTCACCCATCCTAGTACTACTCTCGCCCAAGCACGCTTAACTGCGGAGTTCTGATGGGATCCGGTGCATTAGTGCTGGTATGATCGCACCCGGAATGTTTGGTCCGCAATATTCATTTATAGCGAGCGCGTGTGTCCTCCCTTTTCTCCCCCGGATTGACTAGGAACTTCTTATTCGCTGCTTGTTAGTGACCACGGTATTAACCCCTCAAGGAAAACGAAATAAATGAGTTTTTAAAGATTTAAAACAAAAAATACAAACTTTTGAGCCGTAGGTGGATTTTTAAAGGGAAAAAAAAAATGATGTTTTCAGGGGTGCAACACGAGGACTTCCCAGGAGGTCACCCATCCTAGTACTACTCTCGCCCAAGCACGCTTAACTGCGGAGTTCTGATTGGATCCGGTGCATTAGTGCTGGTATGATCGCACCCGGAATGTTTGTTCCGCAATATTCATTTATAGCGAGCGCGTGTGTCCTCCCTTTTCTCCCCCGGATTGACTAGGAACTTCTTATTCGCTGCTTGTTAGTGACCACGGTATTAACCCCTCAAGGAAAACGAAATAAATGAGTTTTTAAAGATTTAAAACAAAAAATACAAACTTTTGAGCCGTAGGTGGATTTTTAAAGGGAAAAAAAAAATGATGTTTTCAGGGGTGCAACACGAGGACTTCCCAGGAGGTCACCCATCCTAGTACTACTCTCGCCCAAGCACGCTTAACTGCGGAGTTCTGATGGGATCCGGTGCATTAGTGCTGGTATGATCGCACCCGGAATGTTTGTTCCGCAATATTCATTTATAGCGAGCGCGTGTGTCCTCCCTTTTCTCCCCCGGATTGACTAGGAACTTCTTATTCGCTGCTTGTTAGTGACCACGGTATTAACCCCTCAAGGAAAACGAAATAAATGAGTTTTTAAAGATTTAAAACAAAAAATACAAACTTTTGAGCCGTAGGTGGATTTTTAAAGGGAAAAAAAAAATGATGTTTTCAGGGGTGCAACACGAGGACTTCCCAGGAGGTCACCCATCCTAGTACTACTCTCGCCCAAGCACGCTTAACTGCGGAGTTCTGATGGGATCCGGTGCATTAGTGCTGGTATGATCGCACCCGGAATGTTTGGTCCGCAATATTCATTTATAGCGAGCGCGTGTGTCCTCCCTTTTCTCCCCCGGATTGACTAGGAACTTCTTATTCGCTGCTTGTTAGTGACCACGGTATTAACCCCTCAAGGAAAACGAAATAAATGAGTTTTTAAAGATTTAAAACAAAAAATACAAACTTTTGAGCCGTAGGTGGATTTTTAAAGGGAAAAAAAAAATGATGTCTTCAGGGGTGCAACACGAGGAATTCCCAGGAGGTCACCCATCCTAGTACTACTCTCGCCCAAGCACGCTTAACTGCGGAGTTCTGATGGGATCCGGTGCATTAGTGCTGGTATGATCGCACCCGGAATGTTTGTTCCGCAATATTCATTTATAGCGAGCGCGTGTGTCCTCCCTTTTCTCCCCCGGATTGACTAGGAACTTCTTATTCGCTGCTTGTTAGTGACCACGGTATTAACCCCTCAAGGAAAACGAAATAAATGAGTTTTTAAAGATTTAAAACAAAAAATACAAACTTTTGAGCAGTAGGTGGATTTTTAAAGGGAAAAAAAAAATGATGTTTTCAGGGGTGCAACACGAGGACTTCCCAGGAGGTCACCCATCCTAGTACTACTCTTGCCCAAGCACGCTTAACTGCGGAGTTCTGATGGGATCCGGTGCATTAGTGCTGGTATGATCGCACCCGGAATGTTTGGTCCGCAATATTCATTTATAGCGAGCGCGTGTGTCCTCCCTTTTCTCCCCCGGATTGACTAGGAACTTCTTATTCGCTGCTTGTTAGTGACCACGGTATTAACCCCTCAAGGAAAACGAAATAAATGAGTTTTTAAAGATTTAAAACAAAAAATACAAACTTTTGAGCCGTAGGTGGATTTTTAAAGGGAAAAAAAAATGATGTTTTCAGGGGTGCAACACGAGGACTTCCCAGGAGGTCACCCATCCTAGTACTACTCTCGCCCAAGCACGCTTAACTGCGGAGTTCTGATGGGATCCGGTGCATTAGTGCTGGTATGATCGCACCCGGAATGTTTGGTCCGCAATATTCATTTATAGCGAGCGCGTGTGTCCTCCCTTTTCTCCCCCGGATTGACTAGGAACTTCTTATTCGCTGCTTGTTAGTGACCACGGTATTAACCCCTCAAGGAAAACGAAATAAATGAGTTTTTAAAGATTTAAAACAAAAAATACAAACTTTTGAGCCGTAGGTGGATTTTTAAAGGGAAAAAAAAAATGATGTGTTCAGGGGTGCAACACGAGGACTTCCCAGGAGGTCACCCATCCTAGTACTACTCTCGCCCAAGCACGCTTAACTGCGGAGTTCTGATGGGATCCGGTGCATTAGTGCTGGTATGATCGCACCCGGAATGTTTGTTCCGCAATATTCATTTATAGCGAGCGCGTGTGTCCTCCCTTTTCTCCCCCGGATTGACTAGGAACTTCTTATTCGCTGCTTGTTAGTGACCACGGTATTAACCCCTCAAGGAAAACGAAATAAATGAGTTTTTAAAGATTTAAAACAAAAAATACAAACTTTTGAGCCGTAGGTGGATTTTTAAAGGGAAAAAAAAAATGATGTTTTCAGGGGTGCAACACGAGGACTTCCCAGGAGGTCACCCATCCTAGT
>NW_026908834.1:0-20699 GCF_963169125.1 Humulus lupulus
ACCATTGATGCTTAAGGCTTCTTCTAAGAGGAAAGGGAATTGGGATCGAACAAGCCTTTGGAATTCTCAAGACAAGCATTTTCTTGATGAATTTCTTGGAGAAAACTTATGATCTTTGAGAGCTAGAGAGAAAAAGGGGTTAGAGAGAGAGAGAGAGTATAGAAGTGTTATCAAGGATTTAAAACCCTAAAGGAACCCTTTTATAGTGTTTGCACAGTCATTTAGTCTAATAAATAGGATTAGAGCTTTTAGACACATCATTTGGTGCTTAAAAAATTACAATGTATGAACCAGACAGATGACACGTCGCTTGTTGCGTTTCATTTAGGTTTTAAGTTCCAGGCGATGCGTCACCTACCCTTGAAATTTTGGTTCTAATTATTACCAAGTATTTAAATTAAACCACTTAATAGATTACAGTATAGTATTTATTTTTTTTTGACAGAAGCATGATTTGATCTAACAACTAAACATGTTGTTTGAATAGATTATTACAGAAATAAAAAAACGAATGTAAAAAATCAACTCCAAAATTTTTTACGTGGTTCAAAAAACCTAGTCCGCATGGCCACACCCAGAGATGAAACTGATTACTAAGGTATCACAAGGTACAAAATCATAATTGACTTATACATAGATAGACACCATCTATACTTATGACGCGTGTAACATCCCGTGTTTTAAACACTCGTTAGTAGTTAGTTGGAGCCGATAAAGGACTAAGTGAAATATTATTTTGATAAATGATATTATATGAATTTTCTATGTTTAGTGAATTTTATAGCTATTGTACTGATTCGGTAAAGGATCTAGCTTTATGCAAATAAAGATTGGTCACGAACCAAGTGGTAAACCCTAATGGGAGAAAAAAATCTCAAATTAAGTAAAATAGGAAATACTATGGCATAAAAATATTAAATTTTTCTGGAAACTGAGACCTTATAGTCGATCCAATAAGTATAAGAAAAATTGATTGAGTTTTGAATTCCAATCAACCAGGCTTAAGAATGTGAATTTCTTGCTCGAGCCTCTAAGGTCATTTTGGTCAATTTGATAAAATTACAAAAATTATGAGATATGTGACAAATTTTATTTTTGGGTCACATTTAATTTAATTAATTAAGCTTGGTGATATTTAAAAACTATAGGATAAAATTTTAAGGAAATTTAGATAAGTAAAATTACCAAAGGGCCCTTGAATGCATTAGAAGTGAGGTAAAAGGAGCAAGGGCATAAAGGTCTTTTCCAAGGGTGGAGAGAGAGAAGGTGGGCAGCAAGGCTATGCCTAGGCAGCATGAGCCAATAGCGCTCAATTCCCATTGAAGGAGGGAGAAGCTCAAGAGCACACTAAGGAAGAGTATGTTTCGAACTCTACTCTATTTTTCTCCTTTATTCCTCTTCAAACCCAAAACCCTAAGGGTTTATGATACATGCATGTGATCTAATAGCCATGCATGACTTTTATCTTTTGTTCTAGGGTTCAAGAGAGGCTTGTACGAGTAGTACCTCAAGGATTTAGCAATTTGGTGCTGTAGTGAAGGCAAGGTAAGAAATCTTGGTAGTTTGCATGTTTTCTTCCTCATCTAAGTTTTCTACCCTAATCCTTTTATTAAAAATCTGCATGTGGAACTTGGGGCTCCATTTTGAGATTTTAGAGCAGGAAGGGAAGGTTTTGAAGAGCTAATGAACACATCTCCAAACTAGGGCTTAGAATGGTAGAATCAATGGTTGAGTTCTTTATGTATTGTGGTGATTCTTGTAGAGTTGGTTGTATAGGGTATTTCAATGGTTTTTGAGCTTATTTTATTCTTAAGGTTGAGATTTTGTGTGGTATGATGATTTGCATGCATGCATGTGGCTAGGGTTTATGCTAGAAAGCTTGTTGTTGTTGAGTGTGAGTGTAAATGCATGCTGCCAAAATTTCATCGTGTGGCTTCCAATGGGTCAGATCGCACTTCACTGTCGCTGTTTGTGAAAAATATTTGTTTAGTTTCATATTTCTTTGTGAGTATTTGATGATAGGCTTTGAAAAAACGTGAAAAGGTATTTTTAAACTCAAGTTATACACTTTTTGGCATTGTAATGCAAATCTGGAAAATTTATGGGCAGCATGCACTGCCCAGATTGTTTTGACTTTTGAATGGGTTTTACAAATCAAAAGCTATGAAATTTTGTAGGGTTTTAGTTCAAACATGTATAAGGGTCACTGTAAAATTGTAGATTAAAATGTGTTAAGGTATAAGAGATATGATTTTTCAAAGTTTTCTAGAATCTGGAAACAAAACTTGTGGGCAGCAAGCACTACCCAGATGGCTTTAACCATTTTGTTGAGTTTTATAATTTCAAAAATTATGAATTTTTTTAGGAAGCTAATTTAAACACGTTTAAAGATCCCTGAAAATTTTCAGAAAGAATTGGGCTACGATGTAAGAGAAATAATTTTTCAAAATTACCATAAAATCTAGAAAAAACTTCTGGGCAGCATGCACTGCCTAGATTTCTTTAAAAATTTGAATGGGTTTTGCCATCCCAAAAATTATAAATTTTGAAGGGAATTGTTTAATATGTGTACAAGGACTCATGTAAAACTTGAGAGAAAAATATGTTAAGATTTAAGAGAAATAATTTTTCTAAGTTTGCCCCAAAAACTGAAAAGTAACAATTTTGAACCTTAACGAAAAGTTGATTTCTACCATCATTTTATAAGTTAAGGGTTCAATTGTCCTTCTTTTAAAAAATAACATAAAAAGAGATCCTAAGTTATGGATAAAATGTTAAAAATGGGAGTTTGGGATTTCGTAGAACCTTTAAGAGAACAGGATAACATTGTTGGATATTATGTGTAAAGGGTTAAAAATCGGTATTTTGGTAAATAGTAGAAAATGGTAAATTTTCCTAAGAGGGCGACAAGTTATAATTTTTCTAAAGTTATGAGTTGAGTAGAACTCCTTTTTTCCTAGAACCAAAATACAAATTATCCAATAAGATAATTCTTAGTTAAAGAATATTAAGATGCACGACGCGGCGAGCGCATTGCGGTGAGAACGATTTTCTCATGATACTGCAAAGATTGAAAACGAAACCCGACCTTATACACTGTAAGGAGTATAAGAGACTATAGTATAGAATCTCTAAGAGAACTTTATTACATATAGTTATCGAAGAATATTAGCTAGAAGAGTATGCAATAGTTTAATATGAGTACACTGTATTAATTACTGTAACCGCAAAAGGTAAAACGAATAGCAGTGTTAAAGATTCAGCTGGGAACTAAGGACTCTAAGTAAGTTAGCCTTTCTCTTTCTTAGCTACAACATGAATATACTAGTGTGTGCTTGTAGTTGTAGATTACACTACTTTTGATTGGGTCGTTAAAACCAGGGTATGCTTAATGCCTACCTTTGCAATGCTTATGCATTATGCGACTTAAAGGTAAGTGAGTTCTGGTTGGAGTCAGAACCTTATTATAATACTATCTGGGTTGGAGCCAGGTGTAATGCCCCAAAATCCCTAATGCGGTTTAATGGCTGGATTAGTAGGCCGGGAGGACCATACTTGTTTAATTATGCCATTAAATGAATATATGCATGTTTATGAGAATTATATTATAATATAATGATATATACATGCATGTGGGTCCACATTTGTTATTAAACTGTTTTGGCAATTTGAGCCGTTTAGAGCATAATTGTGTATTTGGGTGCATTTTGTGATTCATGAATGAGATCCCATCATTATGGAGATATATTCAAGCTATTTGGCATGAGACAGTCATATATAATGGATTAGCGGCTTTGTCATAACGGGGTCAATTATTGGGTAATAAGAATGTTTATTTGATGATAAATTGGGAGAATTTGAGATCAAGAGGAAATTCTGGAAGTTTTGACTATAATATTCTCGGGGGTGTTTTCGGGACCCCGAGCACTAGGTATTATTTGAGGTTACTTAAGCTTGAAGTAGCTTGTCAGATAGGACCGTACGATAGAAAACATTTCCTCTCTGCTTTGTCAGCTCACTTTACCGTTCGAAGCCTTTTTGAAGAAATCTTGAGTTCTAGGAGTCGGAATCAAGCGAGGATTGAGGCATAGCGATCCTAGGAAAGATTAGAAGCGTCTTAACCGAAGGATTTGATGGAAAACAACACAATTGAAGGTAATCTAAGTTTAAGTTTTGAGTTTTTAGAGTTTCTAAGCTTTGAATTGGATTTTGTGAATCGTTGAGTATTTAGTTCGTTTGAACCTTAGGTTTTGATGGTTTTGGACCATTGGGAAGCTTGGGAACTTTGATTTGATGATTGGGTATGTTTCTAAGTTTTTAGAGTTTCTAAGTTTAGGTATGTTTTTGGAGGATTTGGGAAGTTAAAAATCAAGTTTGGGCATGTTCTGGGTTGGGCGCCGCGGCCCTGTTCTTGGAGAGCCGCGACCCTAGCTCGAAGAAGTAGGTGGGCAGTTTTGCTCTTGCTGGGCGCCGCAGCCCTTGCTTCAGTGATGGCTGGGGGCTACGACCCAAGGTGCGAGGGCCGCAGCTCTTGAGCAGGGTTGAGCCCGTTTGTGTGTTTTGACCCCGGGAACATAGTTTTAGGCCTCGGGATTGTTCCTACTACTTGGATTAGTTTGGATTGATGTCCCAGAGGCTAGATATTGGTTTGGGAACCTATGTTGTTCATTTTATTGATGGTGTCCCTTATTTGGTTATGGTTAGGTGATCGCTAAAGAACTCAAAGTCAGATCGTTCTCAAGGGTCATTCTTTTATTCATTCTAGCTCGAATCAAAGGTAAGAAAACTGCACCCCTTACGTGACATGCATGGTTATTCTTGATGCATGTTGGATGTTTAAATGTAAACATTGATAGCATATTGAATGCTTGGAAATCTTGCTCACTTGCATATGGTTATTATTGAGGCATGCTGGATGATTAAGTGTGATGCATGTGATGCACGAGAAACATGTGATTAGGGCATGCCATGAGTATTGACTGTGAGATTGATCAGAGGTTGAGTCTCTGTGTTTGTGCATGATTATAATTATACTAGCAACTGTTAAGTAAGCATGCTGAATGCCCTACGTTTGAATATTCGACATATGACATATGTTTGGTAGCAATGCTTACTTGTGCATGGTACTGACTCATTAGTCAGAAGTGGCAAAGGTGTTAGTATCAACTGTGAAGCTGTGACTCATTAGTCAGGTTCAGCAGTGGTACTGGGCACTAGTCACACGGTGCTGACTCATAAGTCAGGACGGCCTTAGCGTGTTCAACGCAAGCCAATAAAGATTAGATCTAATCGATATCTGCATTGAATGACTCAAAGAGCATTAATGCCAGACCGACCTCAAGTTCGATGAATATTATAAGCGCTTGTGTGACGTACCTATCAGTCATTCATCTATTTAAGGCTAGTGGCTTACCTGGCAGCCACTCTTTTGTTTAAAGTTAGAGACTTACCTAGCAGTCTCTTGTCTATTTAAGGCTAGTGGCTTACCTAGCAGCCACTCTTCTATTTAAAGTTAGAGACTTACCTAGCAGTCTCTTGTCTATTTAAGGCTAGTGGCTTACCTAGCAGCCACTCTTCTATTTAAGGCTAGTGGCTTACCTAGCAGCCACTCTTCTGTTTAAGGTTAGTGGCTTACCTAGCAGCCACTCTTCTGTTAAAAGTTAGAGACTTACCTATCAGTCTCTTGTCTGTTTAAGGCTAGTGGCTTACCTAGCAGCCACTCTTTTGTTTAAATTAGTGACTTGCTTGTCAGTCACCCAATATGGTTTTCTAGAACCTCAAAATGATATTCACTCATCTGCTTAAGAGCTATAAGCTCTGTGTGATTATAATGATAATCATTTGATAATGTTTATATGCAATAATTTGTTTTCTTGCTGGGCTTTGGCTCATGGGTGCTATGTGGTGCAGGTAAAGGCAAAAGAAAGCTGGACCATTCTTTAGTTGGAGAGCTTAGGTGACGATGTGTACATATGCGGCTGCTCGACTGCCACGGCGGGGGTTTTATTGAAAGGAACCAGGGCTAAACCCTGTTTTGCCGCTTAGATCGGCTGGTTGTAAATATTTTTTTATAATATATCTCTAAATTATATTTTTGGGATTCCAATGTATACATTAAACGTTCTAGTGAGACGTTATATCTTAACCAAAATTTTTAATTCCTAAACCGCTAATCATACTTAGTTACACGTTTATGGCCAAATGACTCGATTAGCTAGTTTAGCACTGTTTGTAATGTGCACCGTAACGGTCCCTAGAGTTGGGGTGTTACAATTTTTGTATCAGAGCCTGTCAAGGTTTATGGGTTCCTGAAGACAAGTTGGGCATGTACACTCATCACTGAAGATAGCTTCACTCAGGGAATGGTAACTATTTCTGTAGTTATGTGCTTAACTGCTTAAATAGAATGTAAATGCTTTACCTGCACATTGTATTAGGGAGCATGAGATTTTGATAGAGCCAGGCTAAACTCTTGACTATATGATTATATGCTCCGTGATTATGTATATGATTGTGATCATATGATTACCTGCTCCATGAATATATAATTATAATATTTGCATGCTGGAGTTGGAGGCATGGTATGAATGATGGAAGAGCAGGGATCATGATTAATGTATGAATGTCGTGGGCATGTTTTAGCACTGCAAGTTGTTGGTGATTGTGGTGTGGTAATATTTATCCCGTGGGGGAAAGCTCTTGATATGCTCATCATAATTAATGAGTCAAGTTATTGACTGCAGATTCAAACAACAGGTGTATATCTAAGGCAGGAAATGAGGCCTGGTGGTGGTTATACAGAGGCTGGGAATTACAGCCAGGGTATCAGTTCTTCATCTGCACCTATGAATTTTCAGCAGATAGTCACAGATTTGCAATCAAGATTGCAGAGGCATGAGGAAGAGATTATGTGTTTGAAGCAAAAGTGGAGTCTATTGGGGAGCACTTCTTCCTTGGTTATGCCAGGGGTGGCATCAGCTTTGGCTCAGCCTAGGGTTGAGATCAGATGGGAATTCCTCTGTGGAAGATTCCAGGAATATTACCCTCCAGTCTTCGAGGGAGGCCTAGATCCATTCAGAGCTGAGCAATGGATGGCCATGATCAGTTCCATTCTTGACAGTATGGGGCTGGTAGGTCACGATAGGGTGGCTTGTGTGACATATGTATTGCGAGATGATGCCCGGACGTGGTGGGAAGTAGTATCCCAGACACGAGACACAGCTGTGATGGACTGGAAAGAGTTTAGGCAGTTGTTTAATGAAAAGTATTACTGTGATGTAGCCAAGACAACTAAGATGAATGAGTTTCTGAATCTCGTTCAGGGTAAGGCAACAGTAATCGAGTATGTTAATAAATTTGATGGGTTGACCAAGTTTGCTTTTGATCTGGTACCCACAGATGTAGCTTGGAGGGAAAGGTTTATTCAAGGATTGAATCCTGGAATAGCTCAGGGCATTAGAGTTGCCCCAGTGCATGAAGTCTCTACCTTTGCTCAGGTGGTAGAGAAGGCTCTTGTTGTTGAGAGCATAAGAGATGAAAAGAATAGTGTTAAGGAACATGGAGCTCAGATGGTAGTATCTCCACTTATTGGAGCAAACAAGAAGAAAAAATAGAAGGCTTATCCGACGTGCACTCGGTGCCAGAGGCGTCATCTGGGAGAATGTCGAGCAAGGCATGTTTTGCATGTGGCATGGTTGGGCATATTGTGAAAAGGTGCCCTGTGTTAAAGGATGAGCAAAAGGGGATGGACAGCTCGACTCCAACTCGAGTGTTTATTCCGAGGTAGTCAGAGTCTGAGACAGAGACTAGTTCCTCGGGGGTGGCAGGTCAATTTTCTAGTTCTGATTTCTAAGTCATGTTGATTGGTTTTGGTGCCATGCTATTCCTTTGTTTGTTGCATATATAGAAGCATAGGGATGACATGTAGATCACATGGTCATGTTGTGATGGGAAGATGATACTGTATTGGTGACTCAAGAAATAAGTGGGGTTGTGATAAAAAGGACTCCTCAGTGGTTTGGATAAAGCTAGTTATGACTGGCTTTGGTTTGATCTGAGATATGGATAAGTTAAGTAAGTGTGGGGCAATTTTAAATGGCAAGGAAAGAATAGTATTTCTTGGGTTTGAGAGTGGAAAGCCTTGTGGCAATTGGCGCTGTGCATAGCTTTGGTATGCTGATGTCATCTGCATTGAGAGCTAGAGTTTTATTGCAGAGGGATGTATAAAACTCTTAGCTAGTGTGGTGAATACCACTTAGGTTGTGCCAGTGAGATCAGGACAGACTGGACTAGTCTGCGAGTTTCTGGATGTGTTTCCAGGAGATTTTCCAGGATTTCTTTTATATGAAAGAGATGGAATGGTGATTGGATTGGTACCATTAATGGATTCAGGTTTTAGGGCACTGTATTGAATGGCTCAATCGGGTTGTAGGAACTCGAGGCTTAGATATTGAGTAAGGTGGAATTCTCTACAGTGGATCTTGGATCTGGTTAGGACCAGTTAGAGATCAGGGAGAAAATTATTTAAAAGACTGTGTTTGTATTAGATAAGAGCACCGAGGGTGCTGAGTATATCTTGAGAATTGGTTTAATTCCAAGTGTTTGTGAATCAGATGAACAGAGCATACAAAGGAATATTTGAATGAGATTTGTGATTGACTTGGACAATGATTTGTGGTATTTTCTCAGCGGAAATTTGCCAAGGTTAGGGAACACCTTAGGGGTAGGAGTGTCCTTGGATGGTAAGGATATTACAGGTGCCTTGGGAAATAGTTCTGAGTCTTTTTGCAAATCAGAACCAGTTAGTGGGTTGTTATGACATCTCAGTGACAGAGAAAAGTAATTGCCTAAGCAACATGTTGGTTAAAGTATCTGACCAGAACTAGAGTAGAGTTTCTGGTGGACCAAGTGGTCAGTTTTATTGTTTGAGATTATTATCTCAGAGAAGATCAAAAGGAAAGACAACTAAGTGAACCATAGATAAGAAAGATTGAATGGAAATCTTAGCTGGATTAGCTAAGAGTTTTGCAATATCAGGTATGCATTTATTGTGGTGTAAGGATCGGACTTGGGATTCGATGGACATTGAGATTAATTGGGAGATTCTGGATGAATCTCATGTTACTCTTTTATTCTCTTCATTCAGGTATCATGGGAATGTGACAGGGTATGAAAGCTTCATAGTGATGGCCTGAGATGAAGAGGGATGTAATGGAATGCGTGGTAAAGCTCTTAGCCTGTTAGCAGGTCAGATCAGAGGGTCAGAAATCGGTGAGGTCATGGTAGCCTTTGAGTACTTTATAATGGAAATAATAAAGCATCGCGATGGGTTTCACGGTGGGATTGCCCAGGTTAGTGGGCTACTATGAGTTGGCAGTGAGTCAATGTGGACCAGCAGTCCAAGTGAGTTTGCTTTTGTCAGTAAGGATAAGTGACACAACTGATCCGTATTCAGATCTCTTTGAGAGGAAGAGAGAGTTATCCAGTGTTGGAAAAAAAAAGGGTACCTTATGTGATAAGGTATGGTAAAGAGTTCATTCGTCACCCATGCGTTGGAATGAGATGGATGAGATGTTATATCTGGATCATGAGATGGTTCAAGGGACCATTGAGACAATTAGAGGTTGGAGCTTCGATGCTCACTTCTTAGAGTAAATATAAAAGATTTGCTGGATTGGGAAGTAAGAACATAGAGTTCCGGGTAGAAGATCATATCTTCCTTGCAAGTATCACCATGGAAAGAGGTGATGAGTTAAGGGCAAGTTGAGCTCTAAAAAAGTATAACAGTTTGAGTCCTGAATAGGACTGGTCAGGTTGACTTGATTCGATCTTGTTTTGGCACTGTCAGCTGTGAACAGTGTATTTTGTATTTACATGTTGAGGACATGGGTTGAAAGAAACTCATGAGTTGAGTTTTGAGAATTTGGAGATTGAGGCTAAGTTATCTTGAAAGGTATAGCCAGTCTAGATATGAGATAGAAAGAATAAGGTTCTGAGGAACAAAGTGATACCTTGAGTCAAAGTATGTTGTAGAGACAGTGAGGTCGAGGGAACGACCTGGGAAACTGGAGTCAGTCGTGCGGAATTGATATTCCGGCAGTTCAGGTAAATTTCGAGGACGAAATTTCTGTAAGGAGGGGATAGTTGTAATGCCCCAAAATCCCTAATGCGGTTTAATGGCTGGATTAGTAGGCTGGGAGGGCCATACTTGTTTAATTATGCCATTAAATGAATATATGCATGTTTATGTGAATTATATTATAATATGATGATATATACATGCATGTGGGTCCACATTTGTTATAAAACTATTTTGGCAATTTGGGTCATTTAGAGCATAATTGTGTATTTGGGTGCATTTTGTGATTCATGAATGAGATCCCATCATTATGGAGATATATTCGAGCTATTTGGCATGAGACAGTCATATATAATGGATTAGCGGCTTTGTCATAACGGGGTCAATTATTGGGTAATAAGAATGTTTATTTGATGATAAATTGGGAGAATTTGAGATCAAGAGGAAATTCTGGAAGTTTTGACTATAATATCCTCGGGGGTGTTTTCGGGACCCCAAGCACTAGGTTTTATTTGAGGTTACTTAAGCTTGAAGTAGCTTGTCAGATAGAACCGTACGTTAGAAAACATTTCCTCTCTCCTTCGTTAGCTCACTTTACCGTTCGAAGCCTTTTTGAAGAAATCTTGAGTTCTAGGAGTCAAAATCAAGCGAGGATCGAGGCATAACGATCCTAGGAAAGATTAGAAGCGTCTTTAACCAAAGGATTTGACGGAAAGCAACCCAATCGAAGGTAATCTAAGTTTAAGTTTTGAGTTTTTAGAGTTTCTAAGCTTTGAATTGGATTTTGTGAATCGTTGAGTTTTTAGTTCGTTTGAACCTTGGGTTTTGATGGTTTTGGACCAATGGGAAGCTTGAGAACTTTGATTTGATGATTGGGTAATGTTTAGGTATGTTTTTGGAGGATTTGGGAAGTTGAAAATCGAGTTTGGGCATGTTTTGGGTTGGGCGTCGTGGCCCTGTTCTTGGAGATCCACGACCCTAGCTCGAAGAAGTAGGTGGGCGGTTTTTCTCTTGTTGGGCGCCGCGGCCCTTGCTTCCGTGATGGCTGGGGGCCGCGGCCCAAGGTGCCAAGGCCACAACTCTTGAGCACGGTTGAGCCCGTTTGTGTGTTTTGACCCCGGGAACATAGTTTTAGGCCTCAGGATTGTTCCTACTACTTGGATTAGTTTGGATTGATGTCCTGGAGGCTAGATATTGGTTTGGGAACCTATGTTGTTCATTTTATTGATGGTGTCCCTTATTTGGTTATGGTTAGGTGGGCGCTAAAGGACTCAAAGTCAGATCGTTCTCAAGGGTCATTCTTTTATTCATTCTAGCTCGAATCAAAGGTAAGAAAACTGCACCGCATATGTGACATGCATGGTTATTCTTGATGCATGTTGGATGTTTAAATGTAAACATTGATAGCATATTGAATGCTTGGAAATCTTGCTCACATGCATATGGTTATTATTCAGGCATGTTGGATGATTAAGTGTGATGCATGTGATGCACGAGAAACATGTGATTAGGGCATGCCGTGAGTATTGACTGTGAGATTGATCAGAGCTTGAGTCTCTGTGTTTGTGCATGATTATAATTATACTAGCAACTATTAAGTAAGCATGCTGAATGCCCTACGTTTGAATATTCGACATATGGCATATGTTTGGTAGCAATGCTTACTTGTGCATGGTACTGACTCATTAGTCAGAAGTGGCAAAGGTGTTAGTATCAACTGTGAAGCTGTGACTCATTAGTCAGGTTCGGCAGTGGTACTGGGCACTGGTCACACGGTGCGGACTCATAAGTCAGGACGACCTTAGTGTGTTCAACGTAAGCCAATAAAGATTAGATCTAATCGATATCTGCATTGAATGACTCAAAGGGAATTAATGCCAGACCAACCTCAAGTTCGATGAATATTATAAGCGCTTGTGTGACTTACCTATCAGTCACTCATCTGTTTAAGGCTAGTGGCTTACCTAGCAGCCACTCTTCTGTTTAAAGTTAGAGACTTACCTAGCAGTCTCTTGTCTGTTTAAGGCTAGTGGCTTACCTAGCAGCCACTCTTCTATTTAAAGTTAGAGACTTACCTAGCAGTCTCTTGTCTATTTAAGGCTAGTGGCTTACCTAGCAGCCACTCTTCTATTTAAGGCTAGTGACTTACCTAGCAACCACTCTTCTGTTTAAGGCTAGTGGCTTACCACTCTTCTATTTAAGGCTAGTGGCTTACCTAGCAGCCATTCTTCTATTTAAGGCTAGTGGCTTACCTAGCAGCCACTCTTCTGTTTAAAGTTAGAGACTTACCTAGCAGTCTCTTGTCTATTTAAGGCTATTGGCTTACCTAGCAGCCACTCTTCTATTTAAAGTTAGAGACTTACCTAGCAGTCTCTTGTCTATTTAAGGCTAGTGGCTTACCTAGCAGCCACTCTTCTATTTAAGGCTAGTGGCTTACCTAGCAGCCACTCTTCTGTTAAAAGCTAGAGACTTACCTATCAGTCTCTTATCTGGTTAAGGCTAGTGGCTTACCTAGCAGCCACTCTTTTGTTTAAATTCGTGACTTGCTTGTCTGTCACCCAGTATGGTTTTCTAGAACCTCAAAATGATATTCACTCATCTGCGTAAGAGCTATAAGCTCTGTGTGATTATAATGATAATCATTTGATAATGTTTATATGCAATACTGTGTTTTCTTGTTGGGCTTCAGCTCACGGGTGCTATGTGGTGTAGGTAAAGGCAAAATAAAGCTGGACCATCCTTGAGTTGGAGAGCTTAGGTGACGATGTGTACATATGCGGCTGCTCGACTACCACGGTCGAGGTTTGATGGAAAGGAACCAAGGCTAAACCCTATTTTGCTACTTAGATCGGCTGGTTGTAAATATTTTCTTATAATAGACCTCTAAATTATATTTTTGGGATCCCAATGTATACAGTAAATGCTCTAGTGAGACGTTCTATCTTAACCAAAAATTTTAATCCCTAAACCGCTAATCATACTTAGTTACACGTTTATGTCCAAATGACTCGATTAGCGAGTTTAGCACTATTTGTAATGTGCACCGTAACGGTCCCTGGAGTTGGGGCGTTACACCAGGACGTGGTGAAATTATAGTCTGTGTTGGAGCTAGGACATGGTAAAATTTTAGTTTGGGTTAATGCTAGGACATGGTAAGATAAAGTCCAGGTTGGAGCAAGGACATGGTAATATAGTCCGGGTTGGAGCCAGGATGATAAGAGTGAATCTGGGTTGGAGCTAGGTTCGTTTGTATTTTTTTGAATTGATTAAATTATATAATTATATATCTTGAATCTTCTGGGAGTTTCTAAGTACAGATTTTATGAGATGTATGAAAATTGGTTGTTGGGCACAACAAATGTGCTTGAAGTACTGTTATGACTATTATTGAGAATTGTATGATAGGGTTGGGACCTATCCAATACCCTAATGACTGGTAGAGATATCTACCTTAGGTCAACCTGTTACAGGGTTTAGTATATTTGTGTGCAAGACTATTATTACAAAGCATTTTCGTTTACCTAGTTGTTTCATGTTGTAGGTAAGTGCAAAAGAAAAGTGGAGCAGTGAGCGTCGGAGTCTGCTTGTTGATATGTACATGTGGCCTGACCTGGGGAGGTTTTGATGGAACACCATTTTGAAATGAAAAAGGTTGGAGCTTGTTATTCCTTTTATGACAAATTTTTTGATATATTTCTGTAAAAGAGTAGTTGTAATTCTGTTTGCTAAACTAAAAGTGTGCCCACGCAATCTTTTAAAAGTTTTTTTTATATGGATTTTTGGGTCAATGAGCTAAAGGTAAAAAGTTTAAATTTTTGCACAATTTTGGTCTTTTATGTTTTTAGGGTTGTTACAAGTGGTATCAAAGCTCGAGTTGAGCTAATTCTGTAGAGAAACCCACATGTACATTCTGCAAGGTAAACCAGCACTCACTATAAGTATGGCCTTTTCATATCTATTTCCTTATTTTATTTTATTTACCTCAATTCTATAAATTGTAGGTTATGGCCGATATAACTGAGATAGGTGACCTTGTGATAGGAAACCTACCTATGATCCCTACTCCTAAGATCAATTACTATAGACTCTTCAACAATGAGAATCCTAAATGCTTCAAGTACGATCAACAAAATTGGCGTGTCATTTGGTAATGGACGCATCATATGACAGAAGTCTTTGATAGGGCCAACACACCCGAGTGACGGAGAGTGCGATATGCCAGCACAAATATGGTTTCGTCACAGACATTAGGGTTGGTTCATGACACATGGGATAACTACCGTATGCAGATCGAGCTAGCGTTTGGCCATGGATTGGCCTATCTCCATGGTTGATAGCATACCTCGAGGCTAGGAGGTAAAGCTAGAGGAGGATCCCAAGCAGCTGGACGAGGATTTCGACATAGAGCTGGATATGCTGATGGAAAGGATAGATTAGGTTTTGATGTGAAAGTCTTGTTGATACTTTTGTAAAGACTTTGCAAACCTACTAAATTGTTGAACTTTTGAATAGTTATAGCAGGTGTATGTAGAAAACCCACGGGTAGTTAGGGTCTCTTTTGTATTTATAGTTCTGCTAACTAAAACTTTGTGGCATGAACTGTCATGATCATTTTGTATTGCTAGGTTATATCCCTGAATGTTATGACTACCTGCTTTGAGTTGAATTGTTATGGTTCTTCTTTCTTGTATATGAGTAAAACTTGTATGCTTATTTAATGTTAGGTTAGTATTATTCCCTACTATACATTGTTGTATAGAAATTCGCGATGGTGCCTAACACCTGAGCCAGGGGAAAGCAAGTTATTAACCCACCAGACCCAGCCGAGAGAGCAGTCGTTGACCAAGAGGCAGGTCATGGCCGAGGGAGAGGAAGGGGTCGAGGCCGAGGACAAAGAGCATAGCCATAACCAAATCTGGAAACTTAGATAGAGGATCTGAGAAGGATGGTGCATGAAAAGAATGTGGCAAATGCTAAGATGTTCGAGACATTGATGTGGAGATTCCCAGAAGTGCCACACAACCGCGCACCCCGGGAAGACGTTCCCGAACAATAGGAATTCCTAGCGCAAGAAGATCCACTGGTGGGAGAAAATCCACCAGCGAATGCACCTAGAACAGAACAGCCGTGTCCGATCTCGGAATGATTTAGTAGGCAAAACCCACTTGTGTTCGAAGGGACTTCGGACCCCTTGATGACAGAAGAGTGGTCAACATGCTGGAGAGAATCGTTGACTTTATGGCGGCTACCGAAAGGGAAAAGGTAATATGTGCGGTGTATATGTTGAGGAAGGACGCCCGTAGCTAGTGGGATATTGCTAGGAATGGACATGATGTTGCATAGATGGAATGGGCAGAATTCTTGACCCTGTTCAATGCCAAGTACTACAATTAGACAGTGATAGATTGGAAGGTGGTTGAGTTCGCCAACCTAGTCCAAGGGTCATCTATCGTAGAGGAGTACGTGCACAAGAGAGATAAACACTGAAGCCAATCAAGTACGCAAATTCATGAATGGGTTAAAAAGAGAGATAGCTCAGTTTGTGGATACCGGGAAGACCAGCCCGGATACTTACGATGAAGTCGTAGAGCAAGCAATTCGCCAAGAATCCTGGTTAGTACAAGAAAATAAGGAGCCCTAAATAGGTGAAGAATGATCATATGTTCCAAATGATCAAGGAAGATACTCTAACAACCAGAGAAGACCTTCTAGAAGGTTTGCATCCAGAGGCAATGGAAGTATGGGGAAGACCAATACTTAAGGAAGCCCTAGATTTCCCAATGGTGGAAATAATAAACGAAGAATGGAGCCACTACAACGAAGCTTAAACTTCAACAAGTAGCCAAGGAGAGAAAACAACTATTGGGCGCAATGCAATAAATGCAATCGACGCCACCCAAGTAAGTGTAACAACGGTAATTGCTTCACTTGTGGAAAATGTAATGCCCTACTACCTTAGAATCATTACCATGTGAGTTATAAATGTGCCATTAGCTTGCTAATGAAGGTTTTAGGTTAATAGTGTGACTAAGTTGAAATAAAAGTCGTTTAATGACATAAATTATAAATATTTGGACATTCGTTGAAATCATAAAAAGTTATCTAGTTGGGATCCCAAAATACTGTTTAGAAATTATACTACAACTCAAAAATATAATTATGGTTGACTTAGGCGACAAAACAGTTCATTACAGTACATTTCCCAAATAACCGTGGTCGCGGCAGCCAGGTAGGCGGAACATGTACTCGATGCTCCACGCTCTCCATACTCGTAGTTGGTCGACCTTTCATTTGCCCTTACCTACACCATAGATCACCCATCAACCGAAGCCTAGCAAGAAAACTCAACATATAGTACATCACATATCAATCCAATAGTATACAGCAAAACAGTCAACAAACTAAACACATAGCGACCCATGCCGACCTAGGTGCTTTACCAGGCCCTGGGTTTGCGATCTTCATCAAGAGAATGGATACAGCACCCTTGGAGGATCTCGCCCTAGCGGCCTGTACTCAGCGTGCTCAACGCCGATCCTGACCCCTTGCCGTACTCGGTTTCTTGCCATTTCTGGCCTTCGCCATTCTCGGCCTTTGCCGTCCCTGGACCTCTCCATTCATTCATAAATATGCATAACACATCATAACATAAACAATAGGGTCGCGCCCTAAAAAACAAACAATAGGGCCATGCCCTGCTCTATGGGTACAACTATTTTTTTACCTATGTTCCGAGCTATCTGAGTACCGCAATCCCGAGAACAGCCCTCTAACCCAAGCCTCGTTGAAAACCTAGTCACAACACATTCATAATAACCATCCATCAAGCCTTAAACCAATAAATAACTTTGGAATATTAATCTAGCCTCCAGGACCTTGGATTCTACTAAACCGAGTAGTAGAATCCTTCCCAAGCCTTAACGTTCGAGTTCCCGAACTTAAAACCTCTATTTCCCCTTTCTTTCCATTTTGGGTCACGGCATGCCCTTTAGGGCCACGGCCCGCTACAAGTCAGAGGGCAAAGCCCTCTCTGTTTGAGGACACAGGTCGCAACGCGCTAAGCCCTGCGCCATGGCAAAGCCAGGACATGGTGAAATTATAGTCCGGGTTCGAGCCAGGACATGGTGAGATTATAGTCTGGGTTGGAGCCAGAACATGGTGAAATTATAGTCCACGTTGGAGCCAAGACATGGTAAAATTTTAGTCCAGGTTGGAGCCAGGAAACGGTAAGATAAAGTCCATGTTGGAGCTAGGACATGGTAATATAGTCCAGGTTAGAGCCAAGACGGTAAGAGTGAATCCGGGTTGGAGCCAGGATCCTTTGTGTTTGTTTGAATTGATTAAATTGTATAATTATATATTTTGAATCTTCTGGGATTTTCTAAGTGCATATTTTATGAGATATATGAAAATTGGTTGTTGGGCATAACCAATGTCCTTGACTTTCTGTTATTACTATTATTGAGAATTGTATGATAGGGTTAGTACCTATCCAATACCCTAATGACCGGTAGTGATATCTATCTCAGGTCAACTCATTACTGGGTTTAGTATATTTGTGTGCAATGCTATTCTTACTAAGTGTTTTCGCTTACCTTGTTGTTTCATGTTGTAGGTAAGTGCAAAAGCAAAGTGGAGCAATGAGCGTCGAAATCTGCTTGTGGATATGTCATGTGGCCTGACCTGGGGAGGTTTTGATGGAACGCCATTTTGAAATGAAAAAGATGGGAGCTTGTTATTTCTTTTATGACAATTGTTTTGTTATAACTCAGTAAAAGAGTAGTTGTAATTATGTTTGCTAAACTAAAAGTGTGCGCACACATTCTTTTTAAAAGTTTTCTTATATGGACTTTTGGTACAATGAGCTAAAAGTGACAAGTTTAAATTTCCGCATGATTTTGGTATTTTATGTTTTGAGGGTTGTTACAATGCAAGCTTTTGCACTCTGTTCAAAAAATCCAGCTTCTTGATGAGACACCAACACTCTTGAACTCCCTTCACAAGCTTGATGAATGCTTTCTTCCTCCTAAAGAAATTCTTAGCAAAATCTTCTCCCTACGATTGTTGAACTCGTTATCAATGGATGACATTTGCTTCTACACAAAATAGATGAACACAAAAGGATGCTACATAGCTCCTATATACTAGATTAAGATATCCACTCTTATTCTCACAAAAAGAACTCTCCTAAAAATACAAATGATATTAAAAAATGAGAAGTGAAAGAGCAAAGGATTTGTGGATGCTTGGTTCTCTATTTATAGCTTAAATGGCCGTTCAAACCAGCCCACAAAATGTTGACTGTACGGGTCAGCAATTTGGAGGACCATCTTGCTGAGGCGGTCTGCAAGAGGGATACTACAATGGCCAAGGCTTCGTCAACCTCTTGTTCTAACACCAAGCTCAACACCACCATTCAGACCCTCAATGAGAAGATTAGTCCTCTTGAAGTTGAGCTGGTGAATGCTGAGAATAACATTGTTGAGCGCACGTTGCATGTTGTGTGGAGGACTAATCCTGATGTCAACCTGTCCCCATTTGGAGACTATGCCACGGAGAAGATTTATGAGTGGAAAGGTCAAGGTGGGAACCCATCGATCCCTCTTCCAGGCTTATCATTATATTATTTGTTGTTGTGTAAGCCTCTATGTTTTTTCTTTTGCATGCAGCTTCTTTAAGTCTTTGATTATATGTGGAACTCTTTATGTCCGAGGTCCTTTTAAGTTCGCTTATGTGTGCGAAACTTTTTATATATAGGACCCTTTCCTATCTCTATATTGATGGTGAGTATGTATTGGCCTTCTGAGCCTTTGTCACCTTCTTTTGGCTATCATGCGTAAAGGTCTTTGCTAAGTCCCTCTTCTTTGAAGAATTACTTATGTCTTCCTTGGACAAGTAATGATAGTCTTTTTGGTGCACCTTGACTATACTTGTATGGACATGTTAACCCTTTGGGTTTTTGGTGTCCTTTTATGTTCTTTGTGCGCGCTTGATATTCTATGCGAGAAGTGTCCTTCTCGTCATTATGCATAATAATATTTTTACAAGGGTCTATTTTAGGACCCTTTTTGGCTAGAAGGATTGATGGCCGCTCTAGGCTTATTGGTGGACGTCCTCTTTGAGGTCTTACCCCTTGTGGAGGTATTAACCTATCATGAGGTTGTCCTTGTATGACTTTTTGGCTCCCTTGACATTCATAAGGGTAGCTAATCCTTATGAATTCAAGAAATGTACTAGGCTTATTAGAGGATGTCCTCATTGAGACTTTACCCCTCGTGGTGGTATTTAGCCTTCGCAAGGTTTTCCATGTAGAACCTTTTGGCTCCCTTGATATCCTTGGGTAGTTATTTCTCGTGAATTCAAGAGATGTCTTACAAGGTTTTTTTTTTTTTTTTTGCAATATATGTGGCTCCTACCTTGCCCCCCAAGTGCTTGGTGGGATTCATTCCATTGAGCACTTTGATCTTTTCGCTCCCAACATAGACTTTGACAATGTGTGTATATTTTTTATACAAGTGCTTGCATAGAGAAAGAATGTAACATGCGAGATAGGAAACATTTTCATTGATAGCAAGTAGATTACAAAGGCATGTATGGCAATATTGCATCTACTATGAGGTTATCTAGGCAACCTTTTTGATTTTTTACTACTAAAATTAACATAAAGCAAACAAATGAATTACGATATACTTTCATTGGATGTGAAAATCTTATTGGTAGTAACTCTTGAGATGTTCTGCATTCCATGCTTGGGGTACAACGGTGTCATCCAGACATGCTAACTTGTAGGTGTTAGGAGGTATCACCAGAGCAACCTGGTAGGGTCCTTCCCAGTTTGCCCCCAACACACCTGCCCCCAGGTCATGGGTATTGGGGAGGACTTTACTCAACACTAGGTCTCCTACCCTTAACGTCCTTTCTTGCACCCTAGAGTTGTAGTACCTTGCGGCTCATTGTTGATATGTTGCTAACCTCAGCTGGGCCCTCTCTCTGATTTCTTCCAGCAGGTCTAAATTTTTAGCCATTACCATATGGTTAGCTTTGTCCTCGTAGGTATGTACCCTGAAAGAACTAATCTTCATTTTTACTGGGTAAACAGCCTTGCACCCATATGCTAAGCAAAAGGGGTCTCCCCAGTATTAGAACGTGGCGTGGTTCTATAGGCCCAAAGTATATTGGGTAGCTCATCGACCTGAGCTCCCTTCAACTTCCCTAACTTTGTTTTTGAGTTTTTCTTGAGGACCTTGTTAATGTCTTCCACCTGCCCATTGGCTTGTGGGTTACTACGGCAGAGAAACTCCTCCTTATTCTTCTCTCCTTACAGTAATCCTTGAACAACCCTCCTTCAAATTAAGTGTCGTTGTCGGATATGATCTTATAGGGCACTACATATCTACAAGTGATGGACCTGTTGACAAAGGTGATAATCTGCTTGGTCGTTATTTGACCATAGGTTCTGCTTCAACCTACTTGGTGAAGTAATCCACCGCTAAAAATGCATACTTTGCTCCTCCTTTACCTGCGAGGAGCGCGCCAATCAGGTCTATTCCCCAAATAGCAAAAGGCCAATGGTTGGTTAGGCTAACCAGCTCATTTGAGGGTTGTCGGGGGTAGTTTGTGT
>NW_026908837.1:0-2500 GCF_963169125.1 Humulus lupulus
TGGTCATCGCGCTTGGTTGAAAAGCCAGTGGCGCGAAGCTACCGTGCGCTGGATTATGACTGAACGCCTCTAAGTCAGAATCCGGGCTAGAAACGACGCATGCGCCCGCCGTCCGTTTGCCGACCTGCAGTAGGGGCTTCGGCCCCCAAAGGCACGTGTCGTTGGTGAAGCTCGCACAGCAGACAAGTTGTGTGGGCCGCCTTGAAGTACAATTCCTACCGAGCGGCGGGTAGAATCCTTTGCAGACGACTTAAGTACGCGACGGGGTATTGTAAGTGGCAGAGTGGCCTTGCTGCCACGATCCACTGAGATTCAGCCCTGTGTCGCTCAGATTCGTCCCTCACCCTTTTATAACTCTACACTTTGGAGTCATGAGGTTACTAGAGTGTTTGGTAGTCACACTCTTGGTCTTTTTGGCCGTTTCCATCAACACTAGTGCGCCCATATGATGTGTCATGCCCCTTGCGGACATGTAAGGCGAAGTCTTGGTCGGCTTACTTACCAAGTTGGCCAAGTGTTCAACCGAGGAACACAGGCCATGGGAAGTGGGTGCTTGGTGCTCATGTGTTTTCTTAAGCCACTTTTCCTTTCGTGTTTTGAAGCGAGGTTAACAAGCACACATCTTGTATTGGGGAATGATAGGCGGCGCTGGTGCTTGCACGATGAGCCACACGCCAAGTGGGTGGTTGGTGGCTGGATGTTAGGCGGAGGTTTGCTTTTGTGATCTCAAGTGAGGTTAGCATGTCCCTTTTGGCCTTGCTTTTGTGATCTCAAGTGAGGTTATCATGTCCCTTGTGGCCTTGCTCTTGTGACCTCAAGTGAGGTTAACATGTCCCTTTTGGCCTTGCTTCTGTGATCTCAAGTGAGGTTAACATGTCCCTTGTGGCCTTGCTCTTGTGACCTCAAGTGAGGTTAACACGTCCCTTCTAGCCTTGCTCTTGTGACCTCAAGTGAGGTTAACACGTCCCCTTTGGCCTTGCTTTTGTGACCTCAAGTGAGGTTAACACGCCCCTTTTGGCATTCTTTTTGTGACCTCAAGTGAGGTTAACACGTCCCCCACTGGCATTCAATTAGTGATTTCAAGTGAGGTTAACCTTTCGCCTTGTTGGATTGTGGGTCATGTAAATTTTGTGTGTTTTCAAGTGAGGTTAACATGTTGTCCCTTTTGGCGTTGTTGGATAGTGGGCGGGTCATGTAAATTTTTTGTGTGCTTGAAGTGAGGTTAACATGATCCTTATAGCCTTGTTGTTAGGTGAGTCACGTAAATCTCAAGCGACTTTATTCCTTCATCCTTTTGCTTTCCAATCATTCACTCTCTCTATCCCCATCTCTCACACCCTACTGTTATTAATCAAATCTACGCCGTAAAATAGGAGTGGTTTTTAGTGTCCAGGTATTTTTTGCCTCGTTCAAGATTGACTCATTTGATATCTTCACTTTATAACAAAAAGTTACAAAACCTCATTTCTTTATCTGTTCAAGATTGCTTCATTTTATAACGTTAAATGACAATACCACGTTTCTTATTCTGTGGAAGATTGTTTCATTTCACTTTATAACATATTCGTTATTCATTTTATAAAGATTTACTTGGACGGTTTTTATTGTTGAATATTCTTTTGTCTCGTTCAAGATTGGTTCATTTGATGTATTCATTTCAAAACTACAAATTACAATAACACATTTCTTTTGAATCATTCTACAACATATTGTTCACCATGTGCATGCACTTGGTGGTTGGCATGAGAAATAACAATGTGGATGCACAACGTGTGGTGCTCATGTGTGATGCCATTGATATTTCTCAATGTTCGTGCCGGAGGCTAGGTGCACACCATCCGCACGCACGTGGGGTGCTCATGTGTGCACTTGTGGGCGGATTGAGTTTCACAATGTGGATCCGGGGTGCTCATGTGTGCACTTGGTGGATGGCATGTGTGCACCAATCACCATGTGCGTGCACTTGGCGGATGGCATGTGCACGAACGATGCATGCACCGCATGGGGGGTGCTTATGTGTGCACTTGTGGGTGGATTCAGTTTCACAATGTGGATCCGGGGTGCTCATGTGTGCACTGGGCGGATGGCATGTGTGCACCAATCATCATGTGCATGCACTGGGCGGATGGCATGTGTGCACCAATCAACATGTGCATGTGCATGAACGATGCATGCACCACATGGGGGGTGCTCATGTGTGCACTTGTGGGTGTGTTGAGTTTCACAATGTGGATCCGGGGTGCTCATGTGTGCACTTGGTGGATGGCATGTGTGCACCAATCAACATGTCCATGTGCATGCACCATGCATGCACCACGTGGGCACACCTCTTGGTACCGGTGCCCAATTTTTTTTTTTTCATTTTTTTTCTCCCCAAAACACCCACACCTGCTCCCAAAAATTATAATATATACTTCCCAACCATCCATTGCCATTGGAATTGTGTTTTTGCCCGATTTTCTATTTTTTCAACATTTTAATATTTTAATTATTTAAAAAA
>NW_026908844.1:0-67835 GCF_963169125.1 Humulus lupulus
GGTATTTAGTTGGATTTTGGGCTTGACCCTAAACAACTATATATCATTATCGTACCATATTTCAACTATATTATGCATTGAGAAATGCTATTCATCCCACTTGAAATAACATTAATGATAAGGTTTGAAAAGTATCTGATTTTGCAAATAAGTTTAAAAAATCTATAAATTTTGACATAATCATGGTCTCATATTGTTATATAAAAATAAGTATATGCCAACTAATAAATTCTTTTTTTTTGGAGAAATTAAACATGTAATTAATTGGCATATTGTTTCAAGCATATAATGATAAGATATTTATGATATAGATAAAAGAAATTTCCATATATAAATATATATATATATATATATTTATATAGATTTGTCCAAAAATCAGTGTTCTAATACACTACCCGAATATGATCAAATATCATATAAGAGGTATTAATACCTCTTATACAATATTGTTTTGTAATTAATCGTAATTAATAGAGATAAATTATTTTATTTCTCTTCTATGTAATTAGATTTGTATGGGGATAAAGACCAAAATATCTTCTTTTATTAGCATCAAATAAACATAATTACCTACATGTTAAAATATTACACAGATTTGTAAATTACCCCTCTAAATAATTTCGTTGAAATAAATGTTAAAAGATTAATATATTTTTTTTACAATTTAAATATTGAGATAGTTGCCTAAAGAGTAAATGAATAAAAACATACCAATGAAGCTTTAATTGGGAGTAAGACCCACCTTTTGATATGGATAACTTAGAAATTTTACCATTAAAAAGATGTATTCATATATGATTATTTAAAAAAAAAAAAAAAAAAGTAATGTAAGTTGAAGAAACTTGGGTTTTAATTATGGGCTTGGTTTCAATTTTGTTGTCTATGTCAAAGGAAGATGGGCTTAATTAATGGGCTTTGGAATATGTACATAAAGCCTTTATGATTTCCACAAAATTGCCAAGCTTGTTTTTGGGCCTAAGGGACTATTCAATGGCTTGTTTCCCATTCAACAAATTTAAGACCTTGTTATCTTAAGTTTGAAAAATCAGCTTGTAATTGGAATCAAGAGTAATTTGAGGTAATTATCAAATTTCAAATATTTAATTATCGAAGTAGTTATTAAATAAACATATAATTAGAGATAATTGAATTACCAAACACACTTTTAGTTTAGGTAATTAGAAAACTGATTACTGCACAGACTTGTTTAGTTTAATAGCAATGTTGTAATAACTATTTTCTTTACTTTGTTGCTTTGAGTGTACATTCATTTTTATTATCTTGCTTTTGTTTTAATTTTAATTACTATTCAATTATTTTTATTACTATTAGATAAAAAAATATATGTTATGTTTTCAAAAAAAAAAATTAAAAATGTAATATATTTGTTTGTATAAGTTACCAACTAGACTATTGTTAAGGGGAACCCGCGATGCCCAACACATCATGATGTGTTATACTGTTGTTGGTGCAACTCAATATCGAGTCCTACATATATTAATTTAATAAGTAATATTATAAATCGCTAATTACATATAAAATGTCACCTCATATAGTGTTAGACACTTTAAAATGTGACAAATAACAACTCAATTAACTAACTCAACATTATTATAGTCAAACAATCTTATTTATTTCATCTAAATTATAATATATTCCTATTACTTAATGGGGTAGGTAACCATTTGGTACTCTGTGTTTTTGCAAAGTATCATCTTGGTACTCTGTGTTTACAAATAATGCTCATTTGCTACCCTGTATTTTGAAATCATACATATTTGGTATCATGCATTTTAAAATCGTACATATTTGGTACCCTAAACTCAAATTTAATTAATAAAATTTTACCAATTTAATCAAATTACTCTCAATCATACAAGCTACAAATTGTATATAACTGCTGACAATTTTATCATATTAACAAAATTTTATCAATTAGGGTACCAAATATCTATGTTTTTAAAATATGGAATATACTATCATATGAACATTATTGAAAATAAAGAGTACCAGAACAATATTTTGCAAAAACAAATAATATACCGAATGAGTAAATTCCCTTGCTTAATACATAAACTACATTTGATATAACTAGAAAGCAAAATGCCGACAACTTCAAGATATATATATATATATATATAAGAATATTATTAGATTCGATTTTATATAAATATATAACTACATAATCTTGTTTGAACCCAATACACAGACAAACAAATCAAGGGATTAAGTTTGACACATTGTTATTTTTCCTCTTTGTCCATTAATAAATGGGGTCTCTATAGCTAGCTCCTCCCCTACTTGACAAAAACATTTTGTATATGTTCACTACTATAGCACAAAAAAATTTAAATAAATAAATAAATAATAATTTATTTTGTTAATTAATGATTTATTTCGTACTCAAACAATTAATCAAACATATATAACATATCTAGGTTCTTTGAATCTATGATAGAATAACTAGTAACTACCGTGATAGTGATATTCTATTATTTCAATTCTTGGAAGATATATACCAATAATAGCGACTAGTGAGCTTTGCTAGTGCAATCTTTTTTATTAGTTTATTGTTTATAATGCAAAGGGTATATTTCAACAATAATAATTAATTTCAAGGAATAATTAATGAATAATCAATTAGCCGACAATGTTGAGATTGAGGTTTGAATGAAATATAATATTAAAAAAATAAAAAATAAAAAATAAAAATATCGTTTTCCCAAAGTAGATGACAAAAGGTATATGTTTTGTAACCCTAAAGGGTTTTCATCGTATATATGCCGAATCACACTTTGTTAGGCAAATTATATTATAACATAAGTTTATATATATATATATATGGAGTATTTTGAATGGTTACTACTCATGGATGATTACTTTAATATTAATTATTAGATTAATATCAATGATCTACATTTATAGTTGTTAATTAATATTTCTAAAACTAAATTTTGATTTTTTTTTCAATTTTTAAAAAGGCTACATGATTACATTGCAGTCACATATTTATTAAATTAAAGAATTTAAAAAAATCTTATTTAAGCATTATATATGAAAATTCCAAATTAATGTAAAAAAAAAAATATTTACCTTTATACCAAACTATGTTACTACATTATCATAATTATTAGTATCTATTTATGGATAGTAATCATTGAAAAATATTTCATATAAATATATATATATATATATATATAAACTCTTGCTATATATGAGTGTATTTATTCTTTAGTTCTAAGAGACTTGTTTGGCTTGTGGGAAATGTACACTTATTCTCAAAACCCTACTTCCAAAGCTTAAACATCTTGATCTTGTGGCTACTAGATTTTTTCAACATAGTTTATTCTTTCGAAACTGTTTGTTTCTGTTGTTGTTGTTTTTATTTAAATATATATTATTGTTATTATTGGAATTATAATCAAAGATTTGATGATTTGAGACTACCAAAGTCAAGAACCCGTCCCTACTTGATCGTATATTTGGCTCTATGAGTGCGATATTTAGTAAGGTTACATTAATTAATAAAAAATCATGTTTCCTTTATAAATATAAATAATAATATTTTTTTAATAAAAATTAAGATTATACATTATATATTATTATAATAGAGTATTCTATGGTAGAGGCTTCAAAAAGAGCCTCATTGTATTTTCGACTCGTAAATAATTTTCGGCGCGATTTTTTTTCTATGATCGTATATAGTGTAGTTATTTAAAGCATCCTGCAAATTTTCATAAAATTTCGAATAATTTACACACAACAACAAAACTTACAATTACCGGCGGAGGATCCCGCCGGTAATACATGGTGAATCCGCCGGTATTATATATTACCGGCGGAGGTCCGCCGGTAAAAACCCGCCGTTAATAATCGGTCGGTATTATCACCATTACCGACCGACTGACACCATCCGCCGGTATTGTATTATTACCGGCGGATTAATAGAGGTGGGACCCGCCGGTGATGTGCAACGCTGACCCCCGTCTGGCCCGTTTATTACCGGCGGGTTCCGCCTCTAATAATCCGCCGGTATTAAATTACTAATATTAAAATAAAACAATTAATTTTTTTTTATTTCTTAATAAATATACATATAATACTTATTTAAAAATAATAATATTTAACATATATTATAATTAATAACACAATTAATATTCATCAAACAAAAATAAAATTGTAATTAATCATAAAATTAACTTAATAAAATACAAATTGTCTCATTTTAATTACATATAAACTTAATAAAATACAAATTGTCTCATTTTAATTACATATAAACTAATTATAAAATAAACATAATAAAATTTCAGTCTTAATATAATTAAAAAACATAATCTAATTATTATTGTTTTGATCAGGCCAACTTGGTGTAAAATATTCGTTAAGATCAATATCTTGATCACTAGTATTAGGGCGCGGCAACGGTGGTGAAGCAAACTGTGGTGCTTGTGTAGTGTGATGCTGCGAAGATGACCTAAATTGTCGAGCATGTGGTCGCGGCGAGGGAGACTGATGCAAAAAACTCTCAAACTGACCATACCTCTGCTGCTGCGACGAACTCACAAATTGACCATACATCTGCTGTGGATGCTGCTGCCTAGGATGTGACGTCTGAGATCCTGTAGGGAGGTCGGGGTAATAAAAAGGAGGGGACTGGGAGGAGCGTCCATACGTGTTTGGATAATTCTGTTGAGGTGGATACACATGTTGTTGTTGTTGTGGCATCGACCAAGGAGGTGGACTATGAGAAGATATACCACCTTCAGGTTGTGATGGTAAATATCGTTGGAGAAGGCTTTCAAACCGCGACTCAGCTTCTGTACTGGTATGCTGAGGATTACCAGATGGACCTTGTTGAGATTTCAACATCCGGATCTCTTCACGCATTGACTTCATCATTTCCGCCATAGTAGTCATGTCTTCCTGAGGTGTATGAGCAGGTTGGGCCTGTGACTGACTTTGACTTGTGGAGCTGGAAGCTGATTTTTTCCCTTTGCCTTTGCTGTAACCTACTCCTCTTTGAAAGTCAGACCTCTCCCCAAGTACTTTACTCATAATCTCGTACTGATCGATCGATGAGGATTCAGCAGCAGATCCAGTTTCAGATCCCTCCGTCGGTCCTTGAGATTGGCTTTGAAGTCGTGCCCTCTCAAGCTCTTCCGTCATTTTTTCCTGTTCATAAAAAGTGTTAGAAACACATCAGTAACATAGTTTAATGAAAATAATAACACAAAAGTTTAAACTTACAAAAGTTTCTCGAGCTGTGTCGTTGACAAAAACTTTTGTCGATTTTCTCAAATGGCTATCTTTCCAAGTATCAATAACATGTTCATCAGGGTTCGCCTATACAAATTTAGAGATAGGAAGTTAGAATGTAAAATTTTGTTAAATTAAATTAATATTTTTACTTACAAATTGGTGACGCTTAGCTGCCATCGATTTTGTGCCTTGCGTCGATGTATACTTCATTTCTTTTCTGTTTTTCTTGTTTTGGTTGGATCGCGCGATAAATTTTGGGCTCAAAAACAACTGAACAATATCTTTCCAACTCTCCTTGGAGCAATGGTCAGGTGGGGCAACTAAAACACTCTGCAAATCTTCCGGATTAGAGTAATATTTTTTGAAGTGAGTATGTCTGATGTTCTTTCTCTCAGAATATCTTTTGCGCATCTCTGTGTAGATAGTTTTCATAACTCTCTCGGGTTCTGGATGACCATCAACATTATAAAAATACTACATTCAAAATAACACGTTAGTTTAGTTTGTAAATGATTTTAATAAAAAAATTATACCACAAGACTTGTTCTAAATTTGTACCTTCATCCTTTGTACGACTTGTTCCTTAAATTGTTGAGGTACATCAGCGAAATCCAAGTAATGTCCTGGCAACAACAAAGTGACTTGGAGGCCTATCTCGCGGACAAAAGCTTGGTCCTCCAAGCCAACCACTTTGTCCGTCCTAGGATCAAGCTGAAGATCTAGTGGTTTCCCAGCATTTCGCCTTCGAATTTCAAGTGGCTTCGAATTAGCCAGGCCACGACCCTTTCTTCTCGGCACTTCAGCTATCCACATTTTGAAGAATAACCAAAATTTGAAATTTTAATATTATATTTAAACATTCGTTGAGCTTGACTTTCAAGCTATGAGCAAATTTTGAAAATTATTATTAACCTGACTCGCAGGAAGAGGGTACTCTACTAGGATCTGGCGGGTCTAGACCTCCACCATCTCCGCCGTGAGAGGTGGCTATATCTGCTGACATTGTACTTAGGAACAAAAATGATTAGTTAGTATTAAATTGTTAGTTAGTATCAAATATCACCAATGGAAATGAACATCATGATTACAAGTCTCATATATTATATTTTAAACAATTGTCTTTATTACAAAAATATAAAAACTAAGTAGAATAATCACTATCACTTTCATCATTAATTAAATTAACATCAATCGGAGACACATGATTAACATCATCTTCACAAATATCAACTAGCAATTCATCTTCTTCATCGACTTCTTCTTCGCCTAAGTCATCATTTATGAAATTTTCTTCTAATTGATCAGCAGGTGAATTTTGTATAGTGCCAATATATGTTGCAGGTTCATGAGATTCCATAACCAACTGACCGAGATCCACGGTCAACACAAAATTTGATGAGTTTCTGTCATGTACAACATCAACATCTGCATCAGCTTCATCGTCCTTGATGTCCCAAATTTGACGGTGATTGACATCCTCAACAATTTTCCAGTGTCGGCCTCTAAGTAGATCATCGAGATAGAATACTTGCTTAGCTTGGCTAGCAAGTATATAAGGCTCATCTTTGTACCATTCGCTACTAACGTGTATACTGGTGATATTATTTTCAGTGATTGTTTTCTTCTTGCTTGGATCAGTGTTAAACCATTTACACCTAAACAATGCAACTGAATATGCACCAGTGAAAGATAAGACCAGTACTTCTTGAAGCGTGCCATAATAGTTAAAACCTTCAGTTCCCGCAACAGACACTCCACTATTTTGTGTGGTGCGCTTTTGATCTCGGTCATAAGCGATAAATCGAACACCGTTAACTATACAACCTTCGTAGTATGTTGCCAAGTGATCTGACCCAGATGCTAAAGCTAGCAACTCATCACCATTCTCTAAAGATCCTTGTTTGTGCAAGTCATATATCTAAATAAATTAATAAACCTATATTAGAATGATAAAAATATCATTACAATAATAAAGGTTTAAAAATAATCTCAATTTTACCTTCTTATGAAACCACTGGCGAAAAATTTTCTTCTGTAAAAGATTATGATCACCATCTGGGAATTTCAGTTTGATCTCTACTAGGTGTTCGCTGTAAATTTGAAAGCTTTGACTACATTAGATAAAATAATTTGGAATAAACATAAATTTCACTTTAAAGGGAATAAACTTACTCTAAGTAATCCTGAATTTCGGGTGAATTGTTAATGATGAACCATTCAGCCATTTCACGAGTCGCAAGATCGAGAGGCTTGAGAGTTCCCTTTGTTAGGGGACGACATTGAGATTGAAACACAGTAAGGTGTCGTGGGACATACACCTCATCTTTATTGCGATCAAGACGATTAAATTTAGTTTCAACCCCTTTGAAATACATCGAACAAAATGTCATAGCCTCATCAGCGACATAGCCTTCAGCTATTGACCCTTCAGGACGAGCTTTATTTCTCACGTAGTTCTTCAATTTTTTCATGTACCTTTCAAAAGGATACATCCATCTCATAAATACCGGTCCACCCAAAATTGCTTCTTCAGGCAAATGTAAGACCAAGTGAATCATTATATCAAAAAACGCCGGAGGAAAGATCAACTCCATCTTGCACAATATCAAAACAAGGTCTTTTTGTGCTTCCTCCATATCTGTAACATTTATAGTCCTCGAACATAGTTGCCTGAAAAAACTACATAGTTCAGAAATGGTGGTCGATATATCTTTTGGGAGAAACTTGCGAACACCCACAGACAATAATCGTTGCATTATAACATGACAATCGTGGGATTTCAACCCAATGATATTTGTTTCATTCTCGATTACTTTTTTCTTCAAATTTGAACAAAAGCCATCTGGAAATTTCACTTCTTTAATAAATTGACAAAATTGTTGTCTCTGAGCATGAGTTAACACGTAAGAAGCATGCGGCTTCATCAACTTTCCACTCTCATCTTCATAAATCCACAATGATTCCCTTACCCCCATCTTCTTCAAATCATATCTTGCATTAGTGGTGTCCTTAGACTTATCATTGTCCAAGATTGTGCCGAGGAGACTATCGCACACATTTTTTTCGACATGCATGACATCAATGTTATGTTTTAAAATGTTTGTACTCCAATAATCAAGCTCGTAGAAGATGCTTTTTTTCCTCCAATTTCTATCTTCCGCAACTCTTCTACGTTTCACACCTCCAAACTGCAAGTGTTTTCCAGGAACTTGGGGTGGAAGGTTGTTCACTTGTTCTAATATTTCCTCACAAGTAAATTGTTTAGGAGGACGTCTTCTCTCAATTTGTCCATCAAACTCAGTGTTCCTTCTCATTCGATGTGTACTGGGCAAGAATCTTCTGTGACCAACATAAGATGTCTTACCGATCACTCGAATGGAAGATGTGTCTTCATTACATGTAGGACAAGCTTTGTATCCCTGACCACTCCATCCAGACAAACTACTTCGAGCTGGAAAATCATTGACTGTCCATAAAAGGGCTGCGCAGCTTGAACATAGTGTTGGTCGTACTATCTCTCGTAACAACTCCGTTAGCCCACAACTCATTCAACTCATCCACCAATGGTCTTAGAAATACATCTATGTCCTTACCCGGTGATTTTGGACCAGGAATAAGGATGGTCAGCATCAAATTGTTGTCTTTCATACATAACCAAGGTGGAAGATTATAGTTCGCCAACACCACAGGCCACATGCTGTATGCGAGGTTCATGTTGCCAAATGGATTAAATCCATCAGCAGCTAAGCCTAAACGGACATTCCTAGGATCACTTGCAAAACCAGGATGATTGACGTCAAAGTTCTTCCACGCCGTCCCATCCACCGGGTGTCGCATCACTCCATCTTCTTTCGATTTCCCAGTGTGGTGCCATAGCATGTCCTTCGCTGTAAGCCTTGAGCTGTATAGTCTTTTCAACCGGGGTGTCAATGGAAAGTAACGCATCACCTTATGCGGCAACTTTTTTCCTTTAGTTTTTTCAAAAGTAACCCATCGACTAGTTCCGCAAACTGGACATTCCTCTTTGTTTGCATGCTCTTTGTAAAATAAACAGCAATCATACTGGCACACATGAATCGACTCGTATCCCAACCCTAATTTCTTCAATCTCTTTTTAGCCTCGTAGTATGTTGATGGAATTTTATTTTCCTTCGGAAAGGAAAGCTTTAACAACTTCAATAATTCATCGAATATGTTGTTAGGAATCTTCCCTCTAACTTTCAAATGTAATAGCTTAGCTAAGAAGTTAAGGGAAGAAATCCAATCACATCCAGGATACAACTCAGCTTCAATCTCCTCAAATAACTCGTCGTAATATTCACTTGCGCCACTATTGTCTACTTGCTCAGTTGTCGGTAAGAGGAAGTCCTCCACTATGGGAATCATCTCGTCAACTTCATCATCATCAACTACCTCATCAACAACATCTAGTTCCGTTTCCCCATGATAAATCCACCTCTCATAACCTTGATAAAATCCCCAATCGAATACATGTGCTTCGACAACAGGTAAAATTTCAAGCCTGTTATTTATGCATCTGACACACGGACACCTAATTCTTCCATCAGAATCCTTATATTCCGAGGCCATCCTCAAAAAAGATTGTAGACCATTCCAATATTCTTGACAAGCACGATTTCTCAATGTTGTCCAAGTCTTGTCAATCGCCATCTAGAGTGTTACAAGAGTCTGTGAGTTTTAGTAATATGAATAGGAATGGATAACAAAAAAATTTGTTATCATTTTTTAAATCTTATGCAATATTATAATATCTTATGTTATTTTATGATGTTTTATTATATAATTTTATTCACATTAAAAAAAATTCATTTCATTATTTTATTGTTAATACTTTAAACTTATCATTTCTGTGCCGATATCCCTGTAATCGATGGTTGTAGTCAACAACCATCAATCACAAGCATACCGGGACAGAAAAAATAAATTATTATAAGATATGTAGTAATTTTTAATTAATCATTATTAATTGTAAAAAAAATTATTAAATAAATTTTTTAATTTCTATATTAAAATAATTTAATAATAGTGAATATTATTAATTAGATAACATTAACTATTAAATTATATAATTAATAATATTAACTATTTAATTAATCATTATTAATTTTTAAGATTTGTATTAAATTAAATTAAATTATTCAATTAGATAATGTTATTTAATAAATAATTAAATTAAATTATTTAATTAAATAATGTTGAATCAAACTTTTATTAATTAAAAAATTAAAAAATAAATTATTATAAGATATGTAGTAATTTTTAATTAATCATTATTAATTGTAAAAAAATTTATTAAATAAATTTTTTAATTTCTATATTAAAATAATTTAATAATAGTGAATATTATTAATTAGATAACATTAACTATTAAATTATATAATTAATAATATTAACTATTTAATTAATCATTATTAATTTTTAAGATTTGTATTAAATTAAATTAAAGTATTTAAATAGATAATGTTATTTAATAAAAAATAAATTATTATAAGATATGTAGTAATTTTTAATTAATCATTATTAATTGTAAAAAATTTTATTAAATAAAATTTTCAATTTCTATATTAAAATAATTTAAACTATTTAACACAGTAAAGAAAAGAGAACTATCATTCTTACAATTGAAAAACTAATGTTGTTACAACCCACAACTAATCATTTATTATCACAGTGAGCATGAAAGCATACTAAACTAAAACCAATACCGAAAATGTACAAATGAATCAATAACGAAAATGTAACAACCATCATATACATGTATAATTGAACAAGCATAAGAGTAACCTATTTTACTCTTATGTTATAGATACAGCATTGCCTATTTCATGATAGATATCTAACCACCAAGAGACATGACTAGTAAATAATAAAGAACACAATAATATATAGAACACAATAATCAGTTATTAAATAGAACAGCACATACTTGTTTGTCTTCTTCCACCAAAATGGCAATAGAAATACTACCCAACACTGTAAACGAAAGTCTGAAATGAAAATACATACACACAATCAATTTCATACAATCAATTTCAGACATATATATATACCCAAGTTGAATAATTTAAAATATACAACATACCGAGAAAACAGCCAAGTTTTATCGAAGTGAAACTCAACCCAAGTTGTCACAAGCCACCTGAAACAAAGTATATATATATATATAAACGACATCTTATTGGAAAAATTAAAAATGAAAAATAAGTATGAAAATGGCGAAAGAGAGAAAGAGGGAACGAACTGTAAAATTAAACTGAAAATGGAGAAGGAGAGAAAACGGGTGAGGGAGACGAATGGGGGAAAAAATGCCAAGAGAGACTATATAATATTATTACCGGCGGGTCTCCGCCGGTAATAAGACATCACCGGCGGGTCCGCCGGTATTAACCCGCTGGTACTACGATATTACCGGCGGGTCCGCCGGTATTAACCCGCCGGTTATAACTATTACCGGCGGATCCGCCGGTATTAACCCGCCGGTATTAAGTATTATCGGCGGGTCCGCCGGTATTAACCCGCCGGTTATAACTATTACCGGCGGATCCGCCGGTATTAACCCGCCGGTATTAAGTATTATCGGTGGGATCCCGCCGGTATTAAATTAATTTGAAATCGGTCTCCGGTACTACTTATTACCGGCGGGTTGTCCGCTGGTAATAATTAAAAAAATTTTAAAAATAAAAAATAAGATTAATACCGGCGGAATTCGTTTTCCGCCGGTAAAGATTGTATTATTACCGGCGGACTATCTCCGCCGGTAATATTTCCGCCGGTAAATAACATTTTTGTTGTAGTGACAGTGCCAAAAACTAGGTTCAAACATATTATTTTCCACACACATAAAAAAATTAGTCATCCGTGCAACAACCTGTTTTTAAACTAATTTTCGACACTGTAAATTATTCAGAATTTTTTTAAAATTTGCATAATGCTCTAAATAACTATGATATACACGGTCATCAAAAAAATCGCGTCGAAAACTGTTCACAGGTTAAGAACACAAAAGAGTCCTACCACTATAGCTCTTTTTGAAGTCCCTACCATAAAAATTTTCTTTTATAATAATGATGTTTTATAATATTTGAATTTATATTAATATAATTATTGAATATCTTGTATTAAATATAATAATAATATTTTATAATATTTGAATTTATATTAGTATAATTTATATATATTTATTTTTAATAATTTTTTAAAAAGCATATTTTGTTAAATATTTATATTATTATGTTAAAGTTAAAAAAAGATGTTAAAATAAAAAATTTCTGTTATCTAAACATATTTTACATTTTTTTTTTATATAGAAGATATATCTTTCAAAATAGACTATAGGCTTATTCTTATTATATTTGAATGGTTAATTATTTAGGAGGGACTAGAACTTAATAGGCAACTTGCATGTGGCTTCAATTTAAAGTTATTATTTGCAACTATATATTACAAAAATTGTTACTTTATTAAGTAAGATCGATAATATCTAATTAAATTGAACATGTCAATAATATATGAGCTTATTAGAGGAATGTGATATAACACAAAGTTTTGTTCTTTAATATCTAATGGTAGATTTATGTCAATTATTATTTAGAAAATGGATATATATTTGGAAGCAATTATATCATTAAAATAAGATAGAAAAAAAAGAAGTGGCAATAGAACAACTGATATAAATATATTGTGAAATATAATTTCATTCATATATAATTAGTCAAATATAAAAATTAAAATATGACAAATATTGTTGGAGGAAATTGATTTTTGTTTTTTGAATCGAGCTCCATCAAACTAATTAATTGGTAAATTAAAAAACGACAAATCTAGAAAATATTAAGACAAACTCATTTTTAAGTCTTAACGGATTTTGGTAGGTGGTAATCTTTAATTTATTAAGTTTTTCAATAGATTTGGATCATACTAGAAAGTTCAAAACCAGAGAAAAATAGCACAAAGTCTTATAAAGTCAACAAAAGTAAATTAAACAACGACAAATCTAGAAAATATTAAGACAAGATCTCTACAAAAACAAAACATTCACAAATCAAAGTGTTCAAAGAAAGAAATTGCCTCGAATTTTCACTACAAAAAAGTTATAATTTTAGTGACAACGATTTATAATATCTATTTACAATTATCATATATAATTATAAAGTTTGCCCTAACTGAAATATATATATATATAATCACCACAATTTTTCTAATGACAATTTTTTTCCAATCACAAATGAAAATAAAATAAAAATTTATATTTTTTTTTTACATATATACTTTATTTTACACTTAAGGCATATAGAATTCTATATCATCCTCAAATTTTTGTTAATACATTTATTTTAAATAATTTATAATATAATACATGGGTACAACAAAATTTTGATCCAACCACATGCACTTGTCTGAAATTATTTGGGAATATTCTATAATTACTTGTCTCAATCCAAACTTTGGTTTGTAGAAAATATTTGAGATATTTACTGTGTTATAATATAAGAAGAAAAGTTAGATAGGTTAACCTATATATATATTTATATATATATATATATATACACTCCTTTTAGACAGTTTGGTCTTCGAAAAGGTGTGATCTAAATTTAAGACTTAACATATAAAAGACCAAAAGGAGGCTATTTACCAACTCACTCATCAACACCAATAAAAGAGACATATATATATATATATATATCTAATTAATAATTATAATTACAGCAAGTGCAAGTTGATTTATTGTTAATTTCTCTTTGTTTTTTTGTTTTTATTATAAGCAAAATGGTGGGTAGTACGATATTATATATATTACTAGTATTATTGTTTTTCATCATTTCAACTAAAATTTATGGCTCTATTCCTGAATGTGAGTGATATTTTTGTCCATATTATATAATTTCCGAAAATTTAGGGTTTAATTTGTTCGAACATTTATAAATGTTGTACTATTATTACTACTACTGTCTATTTTAGGATTAGCTGTATTCACAAAAATATTTATATAGTATTATTTATTGTTTCCCTTCTAATAACTTTTTTTAAAAAAAATACATAATATTTATGCAAGTTATATATTAATGTTCTTTTTTGGCGAAATATCTCACTTTATATATATATATATATATCTTAATATAGTTTCTATTATTTCTAAATTGAAATAAAAATTGAAACGAATTACCGATAAAGTTTCTGTCTGAGTCGCAGACTATTTCGTACTCTTTAAGACGTTTCGCGATTTTACCCCAAGTATGCACGACAGTCTATCAACCACGTCGTCCCTAGGATAAAACAGTCACTGTAACGCTGCACTGAAAGGCTTCACTCTCGTACACCATCAAAACCTCAGAGAAAATTCGATTTGATCAGAAGATAATGTTTTTCTGTAAAAAAAGATGTATTTCCCTATTATTCTGATCGGACTTATGTAAAGAAGTCGATCTCAATAAAATGGTAAGAAAACATTTATTAAAATTAATTAATAAATAAAAAATATTTATTTTCAACAAAAAATAAAGTACGACATCACACCACCTGTTCAGCTCGGACAGACGGCAACGGCGCGTGTGTGGTGGTCAAGTATGTGAGTCATCAACCATTCGCACAAAACTGGGTCACACTTACATCTTATATACACTCTTTGAGCAGTGTTCCAAATCCATGTGAGTCTTTTCTCATATCACACACAAATATACTTTTTCAATTTTTTAATCATTCACTTTTAATTTTTAACACAAAGTTCCAACAGTTTCCATGGTTATTTTTGTATTCTAAAAAAATTGTGGTTATTTTTGCATATATAGATATATATGTATATAACATATATATATATTGGATCATATATATGGTGTTTATTATATCAATTTGATCAAATCGAAAAGGTTAAACCTTATCTTTATTTAATAAATTATAGTTGCCAAATTTAACTATAGACATTTGGTTTTGTCGTAGGTGTAACATTTACCTAGGTAAGGTAACAATGAAAGTCTCGAGGTTTTAATTTGTTTTGTTTTGCCAGAATTTAAGATTAATAAGTTAATATTATATATTAATTATACAAAAGAATAAGGAATAATTTGAAACTGCGAATAAAAGAATATATATATATATATCATATTGTAGTTTTATAAAAAAAAATCTATGCTATGCAAATTTTTTACATTCACCAAACATAATCAATTATATGTTATTTTTTTCCTCAATTGATTATATATTTATTTAAAATAAAATATACAATATATAAACGACAATGTATAACATATAAGTGAATATTAAAAATTATTATTATTATTATTATTATTATTATTATTATTATTATTATTATTATTATTATTATTATTATTATTATTATTATTATTATTATTATTATTATTATTATTGTTGTTGTTGTTACTCTAGCTCATATTTCTAATTTTGTCTTAATAAGTACATATACTATGCAAATTTTTATATTCATGAAAATATTTTTTTTCAAGAAAATTATTTTTTTCGTTCCTTAAAATAAGCTTAACAACTTTATTTTTAAATAAAAATTTATGTATAACAAGCAATCAAACATCACTAATAATAAATAATTTCATAAAATTACAATTTTAGATAGTGGTTCCCACATTACGAAATAAATATAATTACCTAAAAAATAATAAAGTTCAATATACATTATTTATTTTAAAGTACCATTGATCATCATCATGTATAGTAATAAACGTTACTAAAAAAATATGAAAGTCACTGGATCAACGCAGCAATTGGGGTAATTTACTATGCTTAATTAATGTAATTAAAACATTTGGTTAAAAATGTAGCTTTGCACGTGGTTAAAATTAACTTTATATTTAACTAATCACATAGGATTTCCACTTAGTCGGTAGGAAGAGAATGTGACACCATAGAAAGCAAATATAATATATAAATATACATATATATATATATATATTTGACACATGTGTTTTGCAACCCTAGTCGATTAACGACCCATCTTCCTTTGATAGAGACCAGAGTCCGACCCTACCAATTAATTATATATATACTACCTCATCCTCACATAATATCATAATTATTTATAAGTATATATATATATATACATGTGTATATGGTAAAATTTCTATATAAAGTGTTTTTTATATAGTCATGAAAAGATTATAATGTATCTCCACTTAGGTTGAGAGGTCAGTTGTACATAATATAAGAATTCTCTCATAGGAGTTTCACTTTAAAATCTACCGGTAGGGCTTTTACTGTCCTCGATCCGTGAACAATTTTCGGCGCGATTTTTTTTTTATGATTGTGTATATTATAGCTATTTAGAGCATCTACAAATTTTTAGAAAATTCCGAATAATTTACAGTACCGAAAATTAAGTTCAAACATGTTGTACGCGTGACTAATTTTTCTTATGCGCGTGGAAAACAACATGTTTGAACTTAGTTTTCGATACTGTAAACTATTCAGAATTTTCTAAAAATTTGCAGGATGCTCTAAATAGCTACAATATACATGGTCATAAAAAAATATCGCGCTGAAAACTATTCACGGGTTGAGAAACACTAAGAGTCCCACCGGTAGGGCTTAAAGTGAAGCCCCTGTAAAAAAAAATTGTCATAAATATATATATATTTATATATATAAATAGGTTTTTATAGGGTTTGGTTTGGAAACCAAAGTGAAACCAAAGTTTTGGTCTCCGAAGGGTTAAAAATAAAAAATCAACTGGTTCATGCATGCAACAAAAATTTTCATACCAAAAGAAATTAAAGAAAAAGTAGACAAAGGAATATTATGTGGGACAATATATATAAGATGGTGACATGCATTGATTTTATTTATTTGGAAAACAAATTTTTATCTATATATAATTAATAAAAATAAAAGGCTTTACTTACTGTGTATTAACAAATTCAGTCACTTTCATGTTGCTGTATTTTCACCCTATTTCCCATCTATAAAGACATTTTAGTTGAATATTTTAGATTCAATTTGATTGGTGTACGTCACTTTCTTAATTTTTTATTTTATGATTATTACATATAAAATGAATAAAATATTAGAATATTTTTTTGTTATAAATTTATATTTTAATTGTGAAAAAAATATTTTAAACTTAAATAATAATCTTTGAAAAATTATTATTAATATTTTATGTAAATATGAATATTTTGTTAATATTAAAATTATATTTACGATATACTTTTGCATTATTAATTTGTCAAAATAGGATAGTATTTTAGTATTCATTAAACGAAAGAAGTAAGTGTAAATTAGTATTGAAATTTAATAAATATGAGGATAATAAAGTGGTATAATATTTTATAATAAAAAATAAGAAGAACAAATTACATACTTTTATAACTCACATTTTTCCTGTTAAAATCTTAATGATAAAATCTTCCAATTTTTCTTTACTCAAAAATATAAATGTTTGTGGTGTTAAAAAAAATATAGAATTATGATAAAATAATACAAAAAAAAATGTTATATTATTTTATAATATAATATTTTAGATTAAATAAATGTGACAACGAGTGTCACATATTGTAACATATAAAAGAGAGTCACAATATTTAGATATATATTTATATATGAATATTGAAATATGTAACATATTTGGTATTACAAATTCAGTTACAAATTTGTAACTTCCAGATATTGTCTATTATTGTGTAGATTTATTGTTACACAATTTTGAGTTGAATTTCTTAAAACCATAAGTGAAATGGCAGTTAGAGATATTATTTTAACCCCAATAATGTGTTTGGGGGTTACAAAATCAATTGAGAGTGATTTGGAACCGTTTGGAAAAACAACACAAAATCAAGTGCTGAAAATGGCCAGTGGTCGTGGCCATAGGTATTGGTGGGCATGGCCGGGGGACAGAGACCAGTGGTCGCAGCCACTGATACTCCTAGCCGCGGCCAGTGTGGCTGACATCCAAAATAGTTTTTCAGTTTTTTCCAATTTGAACGGTTCTAACCTTCTAAGTAACTCCCAAATCTCCATTTTAATTCCATAAACACCCAATTAAATATTAGTAACAATCATGGGGTTCGTGGAATTTGAAATTCAAAGGGTGTCTCTAAACTCTATAAATAGAAGCTTATTATTGCTCACTTGTAAGATATAATTTTCTATCCAGTAGAGCACTTGACTAAAAAACACCTAGAGATTTGATAATTCCATAAAGTTATTTCCAAAAATTATGAGAGTTCCCTTAGTGCTCGAGTTAGGGAGAAATAAGCTTTTGGACAAAGGTTTCAAGTCTTGTTCTTTGTTTTTATTCTTTTCTACTATTTTTTTTTTCTTCTTTTATTCCTCTTTTTTATATTTACTTGTATTTTTTTCTTGCATAGAGTTGTAATCTTTTTTTTTTTTTTTCAGACACTATCACTTTATTTGTATATTTTGTTTAGAGTTGTATTTCTTTATTCTCTTCTTCTAATTATTCTCTTATTTATTTGTAATTTCAGCCAAAAAGTTGTAATCTTAATTAATCAATCTTATTTTATTTGTATTATTTTGTCTAGATTATAATAATGCCTTTTTACCATTTCCATTTGAGACAATATATATTTTCATAACAAAAAATTCACACAAAATTGAGTTTAATATTATATATTAATATATAAGAGGATATGAAAAACAAAAGAGAATGGATAACAATTCGTTGAAAAAGGAAGAATATTTGTTGTAATGATTTGTATTATAGCTTAAATGTCAATCCTAATAATGTGTTTTTCTATAATACCATATTTTTCTTTTTTAATATTTTAAAGGTAATTCTAGTGACATAAGGACAAAACCAAACATGAACAACGAGCATAAATATATACACTCGAATTGGTTTTGTTCTAAATAAAATAATTACTTGTATTTTAAATATATAACGATCTATTTATAATAAAGCAAAACAAAAAAAATACATAACGATGTATAACTATGAATAATAAATGTCGAGAGAATAATAATTAATTTTAAAATTCAAATAATAAATTTTTTAAAAAATGTGATTTCAGTGATAGGATTTTTTTATTTTTTTTTTGGTGTAGCTAACGGTTTTGTTTAGAATTTGGAATTTATATACTATTGAAATTTTTTGCAAGAGAATAAGAAAAGAAAAAAAACGAAGAAAATTTTCCAAAATTTATAAGGTATATAATTTTTTATATTTGCTCTTTTAAAATATATTTACGATTCTAATCATTATTTTTTTATTATTTCAAATTTAAGTTTTACTTAAATAAAAAAAATTATTTTTGATTTATTTGAATCCAAAAACATCAGCATTAAAAAATAAATATATTTTTTCTCATTCTTAAAGATGGTAAGTATAGAAAACAAAAAAGACATCAACACAATTTGAGACAATATAACTTGTAAGTGTATTTTACAACGTATCCCAACAAACCAAACTGTCAAGAGAAATCAACAGAAAAATTTGTGATATAAAAAAAAAAAGATAAAAATAGCTAAATAAAATTAAAGAATAAAACCAAAAAAAATGATAAAATTATACAAGAAATTTGCACATAAAAAATTTATTATGCTAATCAAAGTTCTATTATAGTTTGCATATAAAATGTCATGTTGACTCTAAACACAAGAAAAAACAACATGTGAGAACCATTTTTATTTGTTATGCTTGAAATATTTGAGGTTAATTAAATTATTACCAAACAAATAAATTGACTCTTAATTAGTTTTACTTTCAAGAAATACAAAAATCAAACCCGTACGTAAATTATGTCAAAGATCAACAAAAACTTCTTATTTATAATATATATTTAGAGCCACATCCATTGAACATATTCACTTTCTATTAATTACAAAATTGAAAAAAAAAAACTAAAAATTAAAAAAAAAAATAGCAAAGGTGGTAACTTTGCTATCAAGTATTGATTCTTTGTGTTGGCTAAAGAATTTGTAGTTTTTTGAGTAAGTCTAATAAGGTCGATTTTCCTTTTAGAAAAGAGATATATATCATCATCAATCAAGATATATATAAAGTCATAAACGGTGATGGTCTCTTCTTTCAACAATGGCTGCTTTTAATGTCTTTTTGTTTCTCAAAAGGAACATATATACCTAACTAATCCACAGAATCATGCCTCTTCTTTTAAAATAATTAACCTAGTATATGATAATGTAAACTAGTATATTCTGTTAAAGATCAGATCATTTTTTTTTAATTTATGATTTTTTTTCTATTCGATACATAAATTATTCATAAAAGAACTCGACATGTCACTACTACGCACAATAATTCTTTTGAGTAATGATATGTGCACTCAAAATATGCACCCAAACATTACACACAGTGACATGTCACTGCTTTTTAAAACAGTGGGTCCCTATTTTAACAAATGCGATTGACTATGCTAAACTGTCACATCACTATGTGTAATGTTTGTGTGTATATTTTAGGTGCACATATCATTACTTAATTCTTTTTTCGTTGAAAAGACGTCGATTTTCACAATATCTGTCACCGACGTCTTTCCAAACGACCAATGACAGAGACAAAGAGGGCTGGAGGGTGTCATGCGTCCGAAGATCTAATATTTTTTTATTAAAAAATATATAAATTTTATACACAAAAAAAATTAAATATATACAAATTCTATATAATGGCCCATGAAAAAACAGATCAAGAAGCTTAAGCTTTTAACTTGGTAGGTCTAAGCCTTACATAAGAAGAGCATACTTGTAAATGTAGCTACTCCAACAAAATAATAAAACAATTTATTTTACTTAAAATAATTCTGTTCATTAACAAACAACTCGACAACTACAGTTCTTCTAGTAAATACTAATACTATAATTAGCCTAATTTATAAATATATGAATATATTTATGTGGTTGAACCACTTTCCATAAAATTAATCTTACCCAACTCTTCATTTAATTAATTTTTGTCGTGAGCAACAATATATATAATATTAGAAATAATTAAGCTATAAATAAACATCATCAATACTGGCTATCACTACTAATTTGAATTGATTAGGCTGACAGATTTTTTCAATTTTTTTTTTTATTAATTATAGGAGCAGTGCCTGATTATGAAGACGAGAAACATCATGAACCAAAGTGTCTAATTTTTATAGGGTTTTTTTTTGTCTGACGACTAATCAGTCGAGCTCAGTTCATAATCAACTATTTTATGTGTGATTAACATGTTGCCCTAAGAAGATCCACTAGGACAACAAAATCGGCGATACCTAATGACTACGTTGTATATTTGCACGAGTCTAACTGCACTATTAGAGCTGAAAATGATCCAGAAACGTTTTCACAAGCTATGAATAGCAAACGATCGAAATTGTGATACAATGCCATGAATGAATAAATGAATTCTATGAAGAGCAACGGAGTCTGAGATCTTGTTGAGTTGCCTAATGGGGCAAGGGTTATTGGGTGTAAATGGGTCTTCAAAACAAAGAAATACTCATTAGGCATCATTGAGAGACACAAAGCAAGACTTGTTGCTAAGGGATTCACTCAAAAAGAAGGAATTGACTACACGGAGACCTTTTCCCCGATATCTAAGAAAGAATTGACTACACGGAGACCTTTTCTCCGATATCTAAGAAAGATTCCCTCAGAGTTATCCTGGCATTAGTTGCTCATTTCGATTTAGAGCTGCAGTAGAATGATGTGAAAAATGCTTTCCTGAATGGTGACCTAGAGGAGGAGGTATACATGAAACAACCAAAAGGATTCTCCTCTAATGATGGTGAGCATTTGGTGTGCAAGCTTAAGAATTCCATCTATGGTTTAAAACAAGCATCTCGCCAATGGTATTTAAAATTCCATGATGTCATCTCTTCTTTTCAATTTGAAGAGACACTACAAGAAAATAGACTTTTGCCAGCGCAATTCGTAATTGCGCCGGCAAAAAATAACCATTACCAGCGCAAGTGGTGAAATGCGTTGGCAAAAAGCATGCGCTCAGTCACTTTTGCCGGCGCAATTCCGACTTGCGCTGCCAAAAGTTTACCAGAAAATTTCAATTTATAAAGAAGAGACTTTTGTCGGTGCATTTCACCTAACGCGCCTGCAGAAGTCAACGTGGATATTAAATTGATGCACGTTTTTAAAGAGGCAGGTGGCCAGACTTTTGCCGGCGCGTTTTGTTGCGCCGGCAAAAGTATACTTATTTAAACAGTGTCGTTTTTCTGATTGACTTTTGCCGGTGCATTTTTATACTTTTGCCGGCGCAACGAAACGCGCCGGCAAAAGTCATAACGATATACCACAGCCGCTCGAGCCTTCTTCCACATTTTTGCAATTTTCAATTTTCTCTTCCCCTTCTTCCCTTCTTCAACGGTACCACCACCACCCCCACCCTCCACCACCCCAACCAGCCGCACCCCGAGCCCACCCCACCCCGACGGCACCCCATGCCCACCCCGACACCACCCCACCCGAGCCCCACCCCGTGCCCACCCACCCCGACAGTGGGTTACAATGTTGTCCTATTCAAGTGTAGATAGTTCAATACAAGTATAATTAAAGTGGAATCCAATTTTACGAGTGTATATGTGAAGGAAGAATGTTATAAAGATGATCATTTCGTTCTTGCATCTCAAGCGAAGTTGGTGTATTATCTTCGAGATGTGAAAAATGGAGATGATTGGAGGCTCGTTAATGAATACATTCTGAGGAATGTATGGGATTTCTCAAATTTTGATGTTGATGATACTGAGACCACAAATGATATACCAATATTGCTAGAAGTTAATTCTTCTTCATTTCAGTTGTGGGTAGAACTTCCAATTTTTGATAATCTTCAGTATGATCGGGTTGATGTCCATGCCACTGAAGTGTACAACGTCGATGATTTGGTTGGTGAAGGTTCAGATGAATTTTTTGTCAATGATGAAGTTGAATTTGAAGACGACACGTTGGCCGAGTATGAAGACGATGAGGATGACGACAATGTTCTAGTCGATAGTGATAGTGATAGTGATGTTCGTAATGATGTTGTAGTTAGTGAAGATGAGGACAATGATATGTAATTTAAACAAGTATATGTAACTTTTAATTTAATTCAATGAAAACTTTATTTATTATCATTAATTAATGATAGTATCAGATATAGGTACACATGCACATATTGGATGCCTTGGGGATAATCAATGTCTTCATGTATTGGTTCTCATTTTTTCAAGATATTTGATGAAATATCTTAAAGAAATGAGAATTACTACATGACTGCTTACTATCTCCAAATGATCCACTAGGTCGGAATAGGGTAGGTTGGGAAAGACAATAAGTAATAAAATGTTAATTTTATAACAAAAAACAATAGTGATGCACCTAGTGGATGCCTTGGGGATAGTCAATATATTCATGTACTGCTCCTCATTTTTTCAAGATGTTTGAGAAACATTTTGAAAAAATGAGGAGAACTACATGACTATTTACTATCTCCAAGGGATCCACTAGGTCGGAATAGGGTCGGTTTGGAAATACCATAAGTAATAAAATGTTAATTATATATATATAAAGTAATAGACATGCACCTAGTGGATGCCTTGGGGATAGCCAATGTATTCATGTACTATTCCTCATTTTTTCAAGATGTGTTGAGAAACATCTTGAAAAAATGTGGAAAAGTACATGACTGCTTACTATCTCTAAGGGATCCACTAGGTTGGAATATGGTAGGTTAGGAAATAACATAATGAATAAAATGTTAATTTTATAACAAAAAACAACAGACATACATAATTTGAATTAGTTAATTAATGAATATTTTAATGTAGAATGGTCGAACTAAGTAATGACACAGGTGGTGGCTCCAAGAGGGGCAGGGGAGCTTATTACGATGCCAATATCGAGAAGGAGCTGGCCACCAAAAAAGTTAGTCATTTGAAAGTAGAGTTTGATGCACAAACTGGAAAAGCTATTCAAACGTACGGCAAGTAGTTCAACAATTCCATGGCTCATTATTTGTGTAACACCGTACCCCCAACTACACTAGCTTGGGAACAAGTAAAACCAGCTGATATCCAAGTTATTCGAAATAGGCTATCTGTAAGCATTTTTTATACCTTTAATAACTCACTATTAAATATTTTGTTTATCTTCATAATATTTTAACAAATTCCAAATTTAATTGTGATTTTAGGACAAATTCATTTATCCACAAGACAATTCAGTAATCAAAGATAACATGGTAAGACAAATGCAAAAACATCTGACTGATTGGCGTCACACGATGAAGAAACACTCGGTAGAGGTTGGAGGAGAGGTGGACAACGAGAGAGCGAAGTCAAAACCTTTAGGTCGATTACTTCTTCTGATTGGGCAATTCTATGCGATTTTTGGGCTTCTGATTCTCATCAGGTATGCTGTGGATTTTACATTAATTTTTAATTATAAAATTACAATCTAGATTAATGAGTATTATTTTCTGTTTGAAGCTTATATCGAAGAAAAATAAAGAAGCTCGAGCAAAAATGACCATACCAGGAGGACACGATTCCAAATCCATCGTTGCCCAAGTTTATGATCACGTAAATTATAATAACCTATATCCTTACATTTACGAAAATATTATAAAGGTCACAATGTTTAAATAATTTGCTTTTTTAGATGGACCCATCTACTGGCGAGCTCCCGAGCATGGTCGACACATTCGAGCACTTCCACAAGAAGAAGGATAAGTGGATTAGTGATGTAGCGGCGACAAAACATATAAGTTGCATAATCTTAACTAATTTATGATCATTTAACTTTTAAAAAGTTTAGTAAATAATTAATAAATATTAATTATTAATTGGTTGTTGTCAATTAGTAATTATTTATTTATTATTAATTAAATTTTTAACAATTAAATCTTTATACTCTATGTGCCAATATTTTTATGATTAATTGTTGACCCTCGTTTTAGCCAACTGACACGGAGTCAAAATATGAATGATATAAGCGAATATGTATAGATAATAGCGTAATGACAAAAGTAAAGAAAACACAGTAATTTATAGTGGTTCGGCCCCAGAATCTGGTAATGACCTACGTCCACTTAGAATGATATTGATATGGGAACAAAAGTGCGATCAGAGAGCTTGCGCTCAATGAGTTTCAACACTCCTCATAAACAATCCTCGTTTTCACAGATAATTTCTATGTTCCTATGGTTTTTTAGCTGCCAAAAAGTCCCTTCCCATGAGCCATCTCTTGCTTTTTATAGGCCCATGGGGGGTTGCCCAATATTGTTACAGATATTATCCCTTGAATCATGGGATATTCAGAAGATTGCATGAAATAAATTCGGGATACATAAGATCTTTCCATAAATGTTGCTTTGCCAGCGGAACCACCGACCAGTCTGGTCGTGGTAAAAACAGGTATGTCCTGCTTCTGGTGTGTCTCATGGTCGATACTCTAGCAGACGCTCCAGGTGTCAGGCACGTGTCAAGAGATTATTCGCCACGTCACAAATGCTAATTTATTGGATAACATTTGCCCCCCAAAGTTTATTTACTACGAACAGTAAATAAACTTTGAGCGTACGACCCTTCGGTAACCCCTCCTGACGTGTCAGAGCCTTTCGTGCGTTCTTGAAAAAAGCAAACCACTCCTGTCTAATCAAGGCTTTTCAGTTTCCCAGAAACAATTTTGACGGCCTTTACGCTTCCCCATACTTCGAAAATGGAAAATTAATGATCACGCCTTTTGAGTACCAGAGACAAACTTATATAAGGTTACTTGAGCCATTTTCTTCCTTTTTACGCACGTCATCTCTTTGTCGAAAAACCCTAAAAACCAGAGCTTTACTCTCTCCGGCGAACCTTCCTTCGTGCTGTAGGATCAGACGGTGGGCTCGTTGACTTCCGAAACTCTCATTTCCATCTTCACGACCACTTTCCTTGGTAAGTTACTCTGCAACTCCATGCTTCTAACCTTTCGTGGTGCATGCTTTTAAATGGTCTACTGTTTGAATCTCTTGGTTTCTGGTTTTTTGAACGCCTGTAGATAAGATGTTTTTTGTCGTCAACGTATGCTTTTGGGTAGGTTTAAAACCCAGGATTAGCACTTTTTAGGACGTAGGATCGAAGTAGCATTTCGATTTTTTAATCCGGTTGGAAATAATTTCTTCCCGTTGCGAGGGGAGTCGAAAAAGCTTTTCAGGAAAACTTTTCACTCTCACCCTTTTGGCCCGCTTTTTAAACTGTTTGCGCAGAGAGACTTAGTCAGAATACTGTTATATAAAGGCTTAGCTTTCATACTTCGACCAGCGCTACTTTAAGAATCTCCTAGATCCCTCTGACCTCGCCTCCCCATTCTTCTGTTTGCAGATTTTAATGCTAGATTTGTGGGGAGGTGAGAGACCCATCGACGACGACCTCCTTGCCCAACTGCTCGAGGGAGAAGAACAAATATCTGATCGCATCCACCATATACCCTTCTCTCGAGTCTCTTCCAGACTGCACCCTTCTATGGCCCGTTCAAAATCCTCTGGCAAGAAAAGGCCCGAATCTGAAAGTAACCCATCTCCTTCTGCTCAGCCTGACTCGCAGGCGGGGGCTCCCTCGACCAGTGGTCGAGAAAATCTTACTCCTGACCCCAATGTCCAAACTAGGGCTCGTCCTCGTCATCGCAATCCGCCTGATGTCGAGTGGTACACTCCTCCAGCTAGTTCGATGACCCCTCGGATGGTCGCGAACTGCTTCAGAAAATACCCCCTAACGGGGGTGACCATTACACGTCCTACTGCGGAGCAGAGGGCTAACCGTCCAGGAGGGGCAAACAGCGCCTGGTCCCGGTATCACATTGAAGCGGGGGCTTATCTCCCTCTTCATCCTTTCTTTGTGGGGGTGGCCAATTATTTCGGCGTCGCTCCCTTTCAAATAACCCCTAATGGATATAGGATGTTGGCTGCGCTCTATGTCCTGTACAAACTTAACAAGTGGCCAGAACCTTCACCTCATAAGGTTAATTACCTCTTTGATCTTATGTCCAATCCTCAACACAACGGGACGGGCTTTTTTCACTTCTGCCATCAGGAAACTGGCCGGACGTTTTTGAGTGGCACCACCCACATATCAAACGTGGGACATTACAACAAGGAGTACTTCTTTACTCCGGATATATCCAGCAATAACTTGGCCTTCGCGAGAGGAGGTACAATTTTGTCTTTGTCCTGGTCGATACTTTATCATAAAGTATTTCTCTTCGTCATTTCTCAAACTCGACTCGTTTTTCAGGCCCCTGGTTGCGCCCGACCCCAACACCAGACATGGTGTCGAGGTCTGACACTCTGGCCAAGATGTCTGCCGCTACCAAATGTGTCAAGACCTTGACACAAGAAAAGAATTTGAGGTCGTCTGGCCTTCTGGCTCCTCGTCATGACAATAGAGGGTCCGAAACGGACGAACCCACTGCTGGGGGGGTCCCTGAGCAGCAATTTCCTGTGCCCTCTCCAAGGAGGAGGCCAACAGGAGTTACGATCAGGGAACCCACAGGCAGCCCTTCTGCAGAAAGGCCTTCTGCTCCCCAAGGCAAGGGGAAAGAAAAGGCCAAAGAACCAGTTGTTGACTTGGAAGAGTCTTCTGATGACAATGGTAACGTTATTTCGCTTTTAAATAGTCTGCCAATCCCCTGTCACATGTTCGACGGGGATGGCAACTTTACATATGCTCCAAATCTAGGGCCAAACTTCTTCATGCCAGAAAATGAGTATATGATTAATAGAGTCAATAGTATAGCGACCAGTAGTTGTAGCTCGGGTATTCACTTTATTATCTTCTTTCTGTTGTATTACTCTTTTCCACCTTTTTCCTCCCTTATTAACCTTTTGTGTTTATTTTCATGCAGATATGTCGACTCCCAATATCTTTGACATGTACCAGGCCGAAGAGGAAGAAGAAGTCCCTCAACTTCAACGGAGGTCAAAGAAACGAACTGGTGAAACCAGTCGAGGCCCTTCAGCCAAGAAGAGTCGACCAGAAGACCTTCCTCAGGGCATTCCAACTGGGCAAAGTCCTGCGCCAACTGGGCGAACTCCTACCCCTCCTCCAGCTCCTTCTGAACAGCAAAACACCCCTGCTCGGTCCAATCCTCCACCTGCGCCTGCTAGGGAGCATCTTTCTCGCGAAGAGGCTCATGAGGCCAGGCTCGTGAGCCATACCATTCGATCCGCTAAGGATCGAATTGAACGGATTGGCAGAGGTGAGCGTGTTGGGGCTGCCATGATCCAAGCTGTAGAGCTACCAGTCGATCAGATCCTGAACAGGACTCTAAACGAGATCTCCAGCGTAAGTATTTCTTTGTTTCTCGAGTCTTTGTTTTTTCAGTTCTCGCGATGAGTCTTGACTTCTTTTTCTTTCGTTTACAGGCCTTACTTTCTGCCATTACTGCTCGTACCCGAGCCCAGGCCTACTTTGAGCAGATTGAGGTTAAAGTTCTCGAGAAAAATCAGGTGAAGGCGGCTGAGGAGCTTTCGGCTGCTGAAGCCAAACATGCTAAGGAGTTGGGGACGGTGGTCCAAGAGCGGGATGCAGCGGTGACCAAACTGTCTGCGGCTGAAGCTGCTAAAGATGCAACGGTTAAGCTGAGGGAAGAGTATCGGTCGTACAACAAAACTCATCTCCGCGAGATCAAGCATCTGGAGGGGGTAGTCAAGTCTAAGGACGAGACTATTGCCGCTCTCGAGGGCAAGCTGTAGCAGTCGGAGCTCGACAACTCCAAGAATCTGGAAAAGTATAAGAGGGCGACACTCCGATGTTTTTATAACTTTTGGAAACATAACCGGGGTGCTGACTTTAGCTACCTTTCAGAGGAGGTTAGAGTTGCAGAGTTGGCTCGGTGCGCTGCTCAACTGGCTGAAGAGGAGGCGAGAGCTGCGACTCCTGCAACCCCAAGCGTCGTTGGTTTGGACGAAGAAACCATCGAGGAAGAGACTGACCAGGTTGTTGCCCAGGATCCTCCTGCCCCCCATGCCTCTTAATTTATTTAGCTGTTCTTCTTTCTTTTTAAACACGCGACCCACGGGTCGCCATGTAAAGACAATAATTTCTTTTTAAACTTTGCTGCACGGGCAGTAAATCTTTTTGTTTGAACAATTACATCCAAGCAGCAATGCTTGCGGTGTAAAAGCTTAACTCTTGGTGTTATAATATTTTTACTTATTATAACATTTGTCCGTATGACCGAACTTAGCATAGTACTTTGGCATCATATATTTTGAAAAAATACTCTAAGTACTTGAAGCATGCTTTCACTCATTTTGTTCATGTGTTTACATACCTTGAGAGTATGCTTTGCTATCGATGTGCCTTATATGCCCCCCAAGTGATCGAGGAGCTCTTAGGTCCTTGGTCACTTGCCTTGACCATGGCCTGTTCGAACATTACTGTTCGCGCGGAAAAATGATACTTGTAATACAGCAAAACAACACACGTAATGAACAAATACTTGTAAATGTGAATTCACAAAGTTTGGCAAGAACGACTGGCTGAGCACAGTCCCTTATAATTTCGTATTAAAAATGGACTAATCATGTCTTTACGAATGATTCTGAAACAGAATCTTACATATACGAGCAGTTAGCCATATTCGTAGCTAACCCTCTTTGCAAAACTTGTAAAAATTAATGGGAAAATTTGAACAAGCCAGCCCTTTAAGAAGGGTTGTTTATTGATAATACTTGCGCAGGTGTTCTCCATTCCAGTAACGTGGAACGAGATCTCCGTTTAAGCGTGCAAGTTTGTAGGTGCCTGGGTGAAGGACTTCTTCAATCTGGTAAGGTCCTTCCCAGTTAGGTCCGAGCACGCCGGCAGTGGGGTCGCGGGTATTCAAGAAGACTCGTCGTAACACCAAGTCTCCGACGTTGAATCTTCTTTCTTTAACTTTGGAGTTAAAGTACCGGGCAACTTTTTGTTGATAACTAGCAACTCGGAGTTGAGACTTTTCTCGTATCTCATCAATTGAGTCTAAGGACTCCAGTATTAGCTGGCTGTTTTTCTCTTGATCATACGTTAAACGCCGATGTGAGGGGGGATCTATCTCTACGGGTATCATGGCCTCATACCCATAGGCTAAGGAAAATGGGGTACGCCCTGTGGCTGTTCGATGTGATGTTCTATATGACCAGAGGACTTCCGGTAGTTGTTCTGGCCATGCTCCTTTCGCTTCTTCAAGTCTTTTCTTCAGGGTGTCCTTGAGGGTTTTGTTTACAGCTTCGACTTGCCCATTCGCTTGGGGGTGTGCGACTGAAGAAAAGCTCTTGATTACCCCATGCCTTTCGCAGAAATCGGTGAACAGGTCGCTGTCAAATTGGGTTCCGTTGTCTGAAACTATCTTTCTGGGCAATCCATACCGGCACACAATGTTCTTGATGACAAAGTCGAGAACTTTCTTGGTCGTTATGGTTGCGAGTGGTTCAGCTTCGACCCATTTTGTAAAGTAATCGACTGCCACAACTGCGTACTTCACTCCTCCTTTTCCTGTCGGTAGTGATCCAATTAAATCTATTCCCCATATTGCGAAAGGCCACGGGCTTTGCATCTGCTTTAGCTCGTTTGGAGCTGCTCGTGGGATTTTGGAGAACCTCTGACATTTATCACACCTTCGTACGTACTCCATTGAATCCTCGTTCATCGTTGGCCAAAAATAGCCTTGTCGAAGAATTTTTTTCGCCAAACTCTGCCCCCCAGCGTGATCTCCGCAGAAGCCTTCATGCACCTCTTTCATGAGTTCCTTAGCCTTTTCTGATGTAATGCACCTGAGCAGTGGCATTGAATATCCTCTTCGGTACATGACACCGTCGAGCAGTATGTACCTAGCAGCTTGTCTTTGCAGAGTTCTGGCTTTGTTTCTATCTACTGGCAATGTCCCATTTGTCAGATACTCCAGGTAAGGTGCCATCCATGTATCTTCTACTCGAATTTCCATGCTGGCTTCGGCTGCATCAATGCTTGGTTCACTTAATCTCTCTACTGGGACTATGTTCAAGGTGTCAGCGTCTTTGGCACTTGCAAGTTTGGCCAAGGCGTCTGCATTCGAATTTTGGTCTCGCGGAATTTGCTGGAGGGTGTATTTTGTAAACTGTGCTAGCAAATCTTTTGCTTTATTAAGGTAGGCCATCATTTTTAACCCTCGTGCTTGATATTCTCCCAGGACTTGGTTTACGACCAGCTGAGAGTCGCTGAAAATATCGAGCGCTTTTATGTTCATCTTCCTGGCCATTTTCAGTCCAGCGAGGAGTGCTTCGTATTCCGCTTCATTGTTTGACGCTGCGAAATCAAACCTGATTGCGCAGTGAAATCGATGCCCATCGGGCGTTATCAATATCACTCCTGCTCCAGCGTGAGATTCATTAGATGATCCATCTGTGAATAGTTTCCACGAAGGAGTCTTGTCTTGAGGCATGGGCGCCTCAGGTTTCTCGCACAACTCGTTGCTGGGGAGTTCGGTGAACTCCGCAATAAAATCGGCTAAGGCTTGCCCCTTTATTGCTGCTCGCGGTGAATAAGTCACGTCGAACTGTCCTAATTCGACCGCCCATTTTAACAGTCGTCCAGCCGCCTCAGGTTTTTGGAGGACCTGCCGAAGGGGCTGGTCAGTCAAAACCGTGATAGGATGGGCTTGGAAGTACGGTCGCAACTTTCGGGAAGCTAGAATTAGGCAATACGCTAATCTTTCGATCGGTGGGTATTTTAATTCTGCACCGATCAGCCTTTTGCTGACGTAGTAAACAGCTTTCTGCACGCCTTCTTCTTCCCGTATCAGTACCGCACTAGCAGCAACTTCGGTAATTGCCAGATAAATGTACAAAGTCTCTCCTTCCATTGGTTTTGATAGGACAGGAGGTTGCGACATGTGAGCTTTTATTGTCTGGAATGCTTGCTCGCAGTCTTCCGTCCATTCAAACTTTTTGTTTCCCCTAAGTAGATTGAAGAATGGAACGCACTTGTCAGTTGATTTTGAGATGAATCTACTAAGGGCAGCTATCCTTCCGGTCAGGCTTTGGACATCCTTGATCTTTTCTGGCGACTTCATATCGATCAGGGCTTTTATCTTGTCGGGGTTGGCCTCGATTCCCCTTGAATTCACTATAAATCCCAAAAACTTTCCTGACCCGACTCCGAAGGAACATTTGAGGGGATTCAACTTCATATGGTACTTATTTAACACATCAAAGCACCTTTGCAAATCCTTCACATGTCCTTCAGCCTTCTTGGACTTTACCAGCATGTCATCCACGTATACTTCCATGCTTACCCCGATCAGCTCCTTGAACATGTGGTTGACCAATCGCTGGTAAGTTGCACCTGCGTTCTTCAGTCCAAAGGGCATTACTTTGTAACAATATAAGCCCGTATCGGTCCGAAAGCTGGTATGATCCTCATCAGGGGGATGCATGCTGATCTGATTGTAGCCTGAATACGCATCCATGAACGAAAGGGTCTCATGCCCAGCAGTTGCATCGACTAGCTGGTCGATCCTCGGGAGTGGGAAGCAGTCTTTTGGGCAGGCTTTATTGAGGTCTGTAAAATCCACACAGGTCCGCCATTTGCCGTTAGGCTTGGGGACCAACACCGGATTGGAGACCCATGATGGATAAAACGCCACCCTGATGAACCCATTTTCTTTAAGTTTTTCGACTTCTTCTTTCAAGGCTCTTGACCTGTCTTTATCGAGCAGCCTTCTTTTTTGTTGCACCGGTGGAAAGACTTTGTCTATGTTCAGGACATGGCTGATCACCGCAGGATCTATTCCGACCATGTCTTTATGTGACCAGGCGAAAACCCCCTGGTTCCCTTGCAAGAATTCCACCAGCGCTTGTTTCGCAGTAGGTTCTAAATTCTTCCCAATCTTTACGATTCGAGTCGGGTCTCTTTCATCGAGATGGACCTCCTCCAGGTCCTCGACGGGCCCAACATTTTCTTCAAAATCCCCAAAGCGAGGATCCAAATCTATATCCTCACTTTGGGCAACACCCTATTTGGTGACTTTTCCACCTGATTGGGTTTTGCTGTCTTCCGTCATCTGCAATCGTTCTGGGGTAGCGCTCCTAGATGTTCCACTTTTTGCCTTTGTGATCGAGGCGTTATAGCACTCCCTGGCTTCCCTTTGGTTTCCCAAAACGCATCCTACCCCTGCGTTCGTTGGGAATTTCATGGCTAGGTGCCACATGGAGATGACGGCCCTCAGTTCAACCAGTATGGGTCTTCCAATAACGGCGTTATACGCTGAAGGACAATCGACCACTACAAAAGTGGCGAGTAATGTCCTTGAAGAGTGCGCTGTACCCGTTGTCACTGGGAGTTTGATCATTCCGGCTGGAACGAGTCCTTCTCCAGAGAAGCCGTATATGGTTTGATTGCAGGGCTCCAAGTCCTTCACGGACAGCTTCATGCGTTCCAGCGTTGATTTATAGAGGATGTTTACTGAACTTCCTGTATCGACCAGTATTCTTTTTACCATCATATTGGCCATTTGGATATCTACGACCAGCGGATCGGAATGTGGGAACCGGACGTGTTGGGCATCGCCTTCAGAAAAGGTTATCCCGCACTCCTCTGAGCGGGCCTTTTTCGGCGCTCGGTCCTCCACAGTCATCATCTCGATGTCCTGGTCGTGGCGCAGAGTTCGAGCATATCGTTCTCTAGCCTTTCCGCTATTTCCAGCGAGGTGTGGGCCTCCACAGATGGTTAAAAGTGTTCCGGCTACGGGGGCAGGCTGTAATGGTGGCGAGCGTTGGCGTGTGGACGTCTGCTCGTTGCCACCTGGAGCTTCTCGTTGGGAAGTTCCCGAGGCCCGTACGTACCTTCTCAAGTGTCCTTATCTAATGAGGAACTCGATTTCATCTTTTAGCTGGTTGCATTCATTAGTGTCATGTCCATAGTCGTTATGATAACGACAGAATTTGGTAGTGTCTCTTTTCGAAATGTCTTTTCGAATGGGCCCAGGCTTCTTGTAGGGCACGCTAGAGCTTGTGGCCTGGTATACCTCTCCTCGAGACTCAACGAGGGCAGTGTAGTTAGTGAACCTAGGTTCATAACGATTACTCTTAGCTCGCTTATTGTCGGAGGTGGAAGGCTCATTGTGTTGCCGTTTCCCACCATTCTTGCCATTACTGTTGCCGTTTCCATCGCCCTTGCCGTTGCCATTTGGTTTAGTGCCATTGGCGGCTTTGGCGGGTTCGGCAGCCTTCTTGCCCTTGTTCGAGGATTTTCCATCATCGGCAATGGCTTCTTCGAGTTTGATATATCGATCAGCTCGGTCCAAGAATTCCTGGGTTGTTCTGACCCCATCCTTACGAAGACTTTTCCACAGGGGCGAGCGGCGTCTCACTCCCGCAGTTATAGCCATCATCTTTCCTTCGTCCCCGACTGTCTTTGCTCCGGCTGCCGCTCGCATAAAGCGCTGGATGTAATCTTTTAGCGATTCTCCATCTTGCTGGCGGATCTCAACCAGTTGATTTGCTTCGGTCGGGTGGACACGACCTGCGTAGAACTGTCCGTAGAATTCCCTTACGAACATTTCCCAGGAAACTATGCTTGCAGGTGGGAACTTAAAGAACCATTCCTGCGCGGCTTCAGAAAGTGTTGCAGGAAAGATCCTGCACCGAGCGTCTTCGGATACCTTCTGAATGTCCATCTGGATTTCAAACTTATTCACATGCGAGACGGGATCTCCGTATCCATCAAAGTTCGGGAGCGTGGGCATCTTGAACTTGCCGGGAGTCTCTGCGTTGGCTATTCTTTGGATAAATGGAGTGCCCTTTCTTCTATCGTGGTCAATATAAGAGGTTCTTCCTCCGACCAATTGTTGCACAGCCTGATTTAGTGCGTCTATCTGGGCTTGCAAGGCAGTAGGAATAGCTACGTTCTCCGCTGCTGGGGGGATGTTCTCACCGTGCTTCTCTCGACGATCATTGAGTATGTCTCTTAGATCTTCCTCTCTTCTCCGTTGCTCGCTACCTCCGAGCCGGTTGAAGACATTATTTTGCCGGGGTTGCCCCCCAGCATCTTGTCTATTTGGCTGATCATCTTGAGGTATTTGGCTCCTGCTCCTACCTTTATTTCCGTTCCTCCCATCAGCATTGTTCTTGCCTGAGTCGGCCTCGTTGTAGCCGTGGCCATCTTTGAACTTTGACTGGCTATGGTAAGACTGGTCGTTCCCTCTATTCCCGTCTCTGGCAGAAACACCTCGAGCGTTAGGGGGTGGCCTGCGCTGGTCGCGATGTCCCCGTGCATTATCATGCTGCTGGGGTCCACGGACCGCAGAGCCTAACTCCGAGTCTCTCCTGTTACCAGGAGGGTAGTGACCCCTGTTCGCTTGGTGTGGCCCATCATTCTCGCGGCGTCTAGGACTACGAGGCTGTCGCTCGGCCCTATTCTGCCTTTGTTGCGGGGGATTACCTCGAGCAGCGTGGGATGGTGGATCTGCCTCGGGGTCCAGTGGGACGTCGTCATGGGGCATCTGGGGCTGTTCAGGCCTTTGCGGACTTGAAGGATGGACTGGTGGGCTAGGATTGGGACCTCCCTGGGGTGGCCCAGTTTCAGGTTGATTAGGCTGCGAGGCAGGCGCGGCCTGATTTCTGGCCAACAGCAAGGCCGCTTCAAGGGCTGCCATGGCCTCAGTCTGGCGCCGATCCACCTCCGCCTGTCTCTCGCTCAACTCCGCCCTCTGACGATCAAGTTCTTGCTGTTGCCTCGCCATAGCTTCTGCGGCAGTCTCTTGATTGGCTCTCAGACTTGCCAGCTCTTCCTGCAACGTGCCCAAGGTGCTCCTCAAAGTCGCATCGTCCATTTCCTCCTCTTCAAAATCTAGTTGCGGTTCATCTTCCGCCATGCTTGCTGGGGAAGGAGGAGGTGGCGGGTTCGACGGTGCAGCGGCAGTTTGAGCAGCTTTCTTCCCTGCTTTCGCCATTAGTTTTATCAACAATGATGAGTCGCCCTCTCAATGAAAGCACCAGAATGTTGACCCTCGTTTTAGCCAACTGACACGGAGTCAAAATATGAATGATATAGGCGAATATGTATAGATAATAGCGTAATGACAAAAGTAAAGAAAACACAGTAATTTATAGTGGTTCGGCCCCAGAATCTGGTAATGACCTACGTCCACTTAGAATGATATTGATATGGGAACAAAAGTGCGATCAGAGAGCTTGGGCTCAATGAGTTTCAACACTCCTCATAAACAATCCTCGTTTTCACAGATAATTTCTATGTTCCTATGGTTTTTTAGCTGCCAAAAAGTCCCTTCCCATGAGCCATCTCTTGCTTTTTATAGGCCCATGGGGGGTTGCCCAATATTGTTACAGATATTATCCCTTGAATCATGGGATATTCAGAAGATTGCATGAAATAAATTCGGGATACATAAGATCTTTCCATAAATGTTGCTTTGCCAGCGGAACCACCGACCAGTCTGGTCGTGGTAAAAACAGGTATGTCCTGCTTCTGGTGTGTCTCATGGTCGATACTCTAGCAGACGCTCCAGGTGTCAGGCACGTGTCAAGAGATTATTCGCCACGTCACAAATGCTAATTTATTGGATAACATTAATGATTGTGGACTAAGATAAAAAAAGAATGTAACTAATGTTGTCCCCGTATCAGGGAGCTTATGGGCAAAAGTAAATTTGGTCATGAAAATCCATATTTAAATTTAAAATATGGAAATATAGTTGATGTATATGTTTAGAGACGTAAATTCCCCATTAATGGAATTAACTGCAATTACTGTATATATCAACAACATCTTCATGGTTTTGATTTAGATATGGATTTTCATGACCAAATTTACTTTAGCCCACTTGCTCCCTGATACAGAAACAAAATTAATTATATTCTTTTTCAATTACTGGTCTGCAGTCATTAATGATAGGATGTTGGCAGATAGATAATAAAGTTATATTTTATATGTTGTTGTTATCCTCAAAAAATGGAGATTGATGACGTGGCAATAGAGGTGACAAGTGGCAGTACATGGTCCGTAAAAGACACATTAATAAGTCAATAAATGTATTGGCTCCTCAAAGTTGTGATAAAGTGACTTGGCTTAGGAGTAGCTCAGTAAGCCATGTTAGACCAGAGATGTGTCATGCTAGACCAGTGTGCCATGTTAAACCAGAGATGTGGCATGCTAGAACAGAGTGCCATGTTAGACCAGAGACATGGCATGCTAGACCAGAGTGCCATGTTAGAAGAGAGATGTGGCATGCTAGACCAGAGTGTCATGTTAGACCAGAGACATGGCATGCTAGACCAGAGTGCCATGTTAGGACCAGAGACATGGCATGCTAGACCAGAGTGCCATGTTAGACGAGAGATATGGCATGCTAGACCAGAGTGTCATGTTAGACCAGAGACATGGCATGCTAGACCAGAGTGCCATGTTAGACCAGAGGAGTGCGTGTCCTACCAGCCAAGTGCGTGACTGTCCAGTAGAGGTATGGGCGACCAGAAGGTGATATTCATCAACCAGGTAGAACAGACTACGTCAAGATTCCCATAAACGGCTTCAACAAGAATTGGTGTTATAATACGCGGGAATCTCTCATTCTTCCCACAAATTGGGTGTTCTGTTACATTTTGAATATTTTTGTATTTTAAATATAATAAATATAATAAAATATCCTGATTCTAGGGGATATCAGATGTATGATCCTAAGCCTATAAATATATGGATTATGGGATTAGAAAGGGGTCTTCTTCTTCTTTTTGGGACTTTTGGGAAATTTTGGGTCTAAGTTTTCTAGAGAGAGAAAGTGCTTGTATTTGAAAGAATTCTTGTATTCTTGTAATCTATACTGAAGAAACTCAGTTGGCTCAGTTCATCTGATCTTAAGTACAGATCTATAATCACAACTCTAAGTGGATTAGGCTATTACCAACATATTGGGGCTGAACCACTATAAAAATTGCGTGTGTTATTTACTTTCTGTTCAAAACCGTCTGTGTCGTTTTATTTCTCTTGAAGGTTTCATCGTTTTTTACGTTCTCACGTCGTTGGCCAAAAACGCGGTCAACAGTTGTTATATTAAAAGTTTATAAGTTAGGTTTTCAAATAATGTTATATTGGAATTCGAGATACGTGCTTTTTATTGTGCAGACTGAGATGACCGAGCGTCGAGCATTGCAGAGTACGGCCCCTGTATCATCTGCTGCTTCTTGTGTCGGCGATAATGTCAACGGTCAGTTTCTGCCTGATATGGATATTGTCACGGATGTCCTTGGACCTCACTCGCGTTATAAGAAAGGTTTTGGGGGGTTGCCTAGGTTGAAGGCAATTAGCGCAAAGAGGGCAGCATCTTCGTCAACTTCTCAAATGTCCGGGCAATTGCCACCTGAAGTGGACACCATTTTGCAGCAAAATCAGGACATTATGCTAGAAAATCATAATCTAAAGAAGCATACGACTAAACTTGAGAGTCGACAACAGCGTCAAGATGTCCTGCTCAGTGCTTTGTTGAAGCAGGTTGGTGAATTGGCTCCAGGTTTTACTATCGACTTACCAGAACAGGATCCGGACGAGGACGATGATGCTGACGGGGGCGGGGATGATGAGGCGGGCAGTACTCATTTCTAGAACTTTTTTTATTTATATAAAGTTTAATTTATTAGACATTTAATTTACTAAACTACTTTTATTTTTTCATGTTTGGTGGAGATAATAAATATTAATAGTTGTAATTTTTTTTATTTATTTATAAAATTTTAATTTTATTTCTAATTAAATAATATTACTAAAAAATTAAATAATTATTAATATATTAAAATCAAAATTTATTAATTAATATTAATATATTAAAAATAAAATTAGTAATATAATCAAAAAATTTATTTAAAAAATACTTTTACCGGCGCAAAATTACGTCGGCAAAAGTCTCAACCCTCACTGCATATATACACATTTCCTGGCGCAAAAACACGCCACTAAAAGAGTCATCTTTTGCCAGCGCATTTTTGCGCCGGTAAAAGTGTTTTCCACAACAACATGACAAAAAAAATTTCCGACGGATTTTTTTGTCGCCAAAAGATACAATTGCCGGCGCATTACGTTTTGCGTCGGCAAAAGTGCAATTAGCGACGAGGGTACGTCGCGGACTTTTGCCGGCGCAAAAGTGAGGTTTTCTGTAGTGAGAATGTCATGGATCAATGTATATACCAGAAGGTCGGTGGGAGTAAGATTTGTTTTCTTGTTTTATATGTGGACGATATTCTTCTTGCAACCAATGATAATGGCATGCTACATGAGGTGAAGCATTTCTCTCAAAGAACTTTGAGATGAAGGATATGGGTGATGCATCTTATCTCATTGGCATTAAGACCCATCGAGATAGATTTAACGGTATCTTAGATTTATCTCAAGAAACCTACATTAACAAAGTTTTAGGGAGATTTCATATGAAAGATTGTTCACCAAGTGTTGCTCCTATTTTTAAGGGTGATAAATTAAATTTGAGCCAGTGTCCAAAGAATGATTTTGAAAAAGAAGAAATGAAGAACATCTCATATGCTTCTGATGTTGGAAGCTCAATGTATGCTCAAGTGTGCACAAGACCCGACATTGCCTTTGTTGTCGGAAGGTTAGGAAGATTTCAGAGCAACCCGGGGTTAGACCACTGGAAAGCTGCAAAGAAAGTTATGAGGCATCTTCAGGGTACTAAGGATTACAAACTCATGTTCAGACGAACCGACAACCTGAAAGTAGTTTGCTACTAAGATTCAGACTTTGCTGGTTGTACTAATTCACGTAAATCAACCTCTGGTTACGTATTTATGTTTGATGGTGGAGTTATATCATGAAGGAGTAACAAACAAACATTGATTGCTACTTCTATTATGGAAGCCGAGTTCGTTTCGTGTTTTGAGGCTACATCGCATAGCTAAAGAGTTTCATTTCAGGCCTCAGAGTTGTAGACTCCATATCTAGGCCATTGAGAATGTTCTATGACAATTCAGCTGCTGTATTCATGGCTAAGAACAACAAAAGTGGTAGTCGAAGCAAGCATGTTGACATAAAGTACTTAGCCGTGAGAGAACGTGTTAAAGAAAATAATAAAGTGGTCATTCAACACATTAGCACTGAATTAATGATTGTTGATCCTATGACAAAAAGCTTGCCACCTCATAAATTCAAGGATCATGTAGTGAACATGGGACTTGGTTCCCTTATGTAAATTTATTGTACAAACTGAAATTATTATCAATGAAACTCTTATTTTGATGTTTTCTCATATTTATGCACATTTTAATTTTATATGAGAAAATTTTATCTTCATAGGACTTGAATAAACATAGGGTTTATTCGTTTAAGTACATAGCCACATAAATTACATTGTTATGTAATAAATATATTGTAATACATGGAAGATAATACTTGATATAAAAGGAGGATCTATCGCCACAATTCATGTGTTTATTATCTAACAGGGATAATCGTCAGGCTTAAGTAATACATTAATTTAAATGCTGACCAAGGTGGGAGAATGTTAGAATATTTATTTATATAGTATATAAAATCAATTTGTTATTATAACTAATTGATTTAATATATCAAAACCAAATGTTAGATTAAATATTAATATAGATGCATAACAATCCTAATGCGGAATAAACAGATTGTTATAAAATTTAGAGGGTTGAATATATGTACCTCCAGTCATTTGTTATTGACAATCTTGATCTACAACTCTAGATCTACAAAATAAAAGAAGAGAAGTTAGAACGAGTACACGGGCTTCCAAGCTCTTACTAACTCTTTTAGATGGAGTTACTGAAAGACAGAATAATGAGTCACGAGCTTGGGGACTGGTACTCTATATTTATAGAGTGAGACATTTCATCAGAGTCTCTACCATAGATTGAAATATTCTCTCAATTAGTTTGGATATGCAAAATCAGGTAACAAACAAAATTTGATAACAAATAATGTTGACCATAAATGAGAATATTTGTCAATAAATAAAATATTGACTTTCATATATTAAATCAATTTATAAAATTCTAACAATACAAGCTCGATTTTAAATTCAACCACAGATATAGCAACCCTTCAAAATAATGTCACATCAATGTTTTGTCTTAAACCCATTTGTTTAAGACAAAACATTCAAGTTTCAAAGAAGATATACTCCATATAAATTAATTAATTAATTATATTTTGTAAAGTGTGTTGAAAAAATTAGATATTAATACAAACTATAGTTAAAAATTAAAAATAAACAAAATCGCAATCACACGCAGTTTGTAACTAATACCTAACATTTTATTTTAACAAAAAGATCTCCCCATTCATGCACTACATGAATTAGGTGTGATTAAATATACTTTCATATTAAGGTAGCTAATTTTATCAATATACTATAAGTACAGAGAATTGCTAAATGACACTGCTGGTTATTAGAGTGAAAACAAAACAGAGAAAACCAGAAGAAAAGTAAGGTTTTACTTATATTGAACTAGTATTTCGTATCTTACAAAAATAGGTCTAGTGTCATATACATAGACAGTCAAGACAACTGAAATGAAGAAGAAACTAAACAGTTAAGACACTAACTAACTTAGAATAGCTCTAATACTGGTGTCTAACACCATAAAAATATGACATATTATTATTGGTGCAATTCAATTTCGGGTCTCATATATTTAAATTTTATAAGTATTATGAGATTTCATTAACTAATCATTAAGTGTTACCTCACATAATTTTGTACACCTTAAGATACCAAATCTTATATAGAGTCACAAAATTTCTTAGTTTTGATATTTTTTTTAATCTTAAAATTAACCTAATAATTCAAAAGTTGTAGTAACGCAAGTACTTGTAACGTTAGAAATTTGTTCAAGCACCTTTGTATAACGCATCGCAGTTCTCAATGTTTTATCAGCGTAACAGACATATTTGACGTTATATGGAATTATTAGTCATCATCTTCTTCTTATACTATATTATTATTATTTATATATATAGATATATACGTATATATTTTCTTCTAGATACTATCTATACGTTATTTAACGCACATAACATGAATTTGGTATTATTATTTTTTTAAAAAGGTGCAGGGTACGTAGGACCATGTAAAGATCCTTCGAGATTTGGTTACAGAAATCGTTAAGAGAAAAGGTTAAATGTTAGATAAAGTATCACCGTACACGTGGACCGCACGGATGCATGTAGCCGCACGTGTAAGGGAGATGATATCAGATGTGTTCGTGCATAAAAGCAATTCGAATAAACGAAAACGGTCTTCCGAAAAATGACAAAACTCAAACTGAAACTATAAGAATAAGACCCCACCATCCACACAATAATAATAATATCAAACACTATTATTAATTTAAATCTATATATATATATATATTTCTGTAAAAATATATATGATTTTTACGTTACGATAATTGGAAAGAGAAAAAAATAAAAAATAAAGAGAAAGTGAAAGTGAAGATCAAGATGGTGTTGAAACCGAAACTCAAACCACGCGTACGTGTGCATGTGTGTGTGTATATATATTTGTATAAATATATATATGTATGTATGTATATTATGTATATGATATTTTAACGATTCTCTCTTCTTCTTTTTTTTTTCATTAAACACAAACATTACTTTATTAGTCTCTGACTATGTCATGTTACATGCACTACTTCATCATCATATTATTCGTGGCTTATTTATTAGATACGATCCTTGCATCATCATAATCAACGGTGGAGATTTTATCATTGTTTAATTTGTTTAATACTTAATATAAGTTAGTTAATCAAAAAGAGGTTTAGAATTAATTAAGGTATATATGTTGACATGCATGTATATGATATCTAGTCTTGTTGGTCAAATATATAGTCATCATATTCACGAGAATCTCGATCATATATATATATATATAGTCATCATATATATATATATGTGTATATATATAGAGAGAGAGTTTGGATTTATCTATGAGAATCTCGATCTCGTTCACACTGTAAGTTATACACAATATTGTATATATATATAAATTTATTCATAACTAACACTTCTAGAAGATTCTCATCGTTAATAAGGGTTTAATTAAGCGGCGTTTATAAGTCTAAATCTTAAAATAATATTATAAAACTAACGTTAAGAGTTTTTATTTTTTTTAATTTATTTTTACATCGGTTATAGTTTTAACATCGTTTTTTTATATCAAGATTAAAGTTAAAAAAAATAGTTTTTTCAAAAAAGAAAGTTAAAAAAAATAGTATTTTTACTTTGGTTTTACTTACCGACATTAAAAATTATTCTTTTTACGTCAACTTTTTTTTTATATATAACAAAAAGTCGATATTAAAAAAGAAGCGTATACAAGTTTTATCTAAAATCCGACATTAATAAGTCCTTAATTTTAATAATAAAATATGTCCAGACATGAATATTTTGAAAAGTAATTATGTGAAATAAAATTAAAAAGAATATTAATCACAACATTATGAATTTTCTGAATTTGAACCCGTATCATTAAGATTTATGTAAATGTGAGCTTGATCATTATCCAAAATCTTAATTGTTATTTATTAACTTCAATTAAATATATATATTAATTAATTAATTAAAATACATATATTTTTTTCACCTGGGATCCAGACATATATATATATATACACATCTTTATTTGTAATTGATCAATTCTTAATTTTATATTTGAATTAAAAATAAAATTATATTTGATTCTAATTAATGTGAATTCATCCTAGCAAAGTGGATTAATTAATTAAAATTATGTACAATTCACACAATTAATAATAACATACTTTATCTTTTTAAGTAAAATAAATAAATAATAACATACTTATCTAATTAATATGAAACCAAAATATTCCTTAGTTTAATTTAAAGTCTATTTTGTTATTTCACATATTTTTGGTCTTCCACACACACTCAATATTATGTGTTGAAATACTCAATATCATGTCCAAAATACTATTTTATAAACAATTATATATTAAAATATTATTTTCACATATTACTCATAATGATATCAATATTAATATTATGTTTGCATGAGAAAATACCCAATAATTTATATTAATTTTTTTTTTAAAAAAAAAAGGTACTCTGATCATTAATGTACGTGGATACCATGTTCAACGTGCTCCACTAAAACTATTTTCGAAATTTCACCCAAAGATAAACAACTATTTTTTTATATATATATATATAAATATTTTAATTATTATTTTTCCTCTGCTGCTAAGATTCGGCAATAAAATCGAGATCTTTCTTTTTTCTTTCGGTCGGTCTTTTTTTTTATTAATCTTTATTCAAAATATTTTTTCTTTTGAATAAAGGCAGACATTCACAAAATTATTTGAATCACAAAAATATCTCTTCCAAACATAATATAAGATTTAAAAGGCCAATGTATAAATAATTATTTTTCACAAAAATCACTTGTATTTTATGTTTCTGTTATCAAATGTTTTTTTTTTAAATAATATATTATTTTATAAAAATAAATCACATTTAAACCTTACTCTGCGAGTGTAATATTTAGTTTTCTATATTTTGTACTCTCATTTTAAACAAGTAATTTTCATGGTTTTTTTTGGAGTATTTTTGTAGAGTTTTGACAAGAATATGTTTTCTAAAATGTAAGGGGATTTTCTTTGCATATATTTATATGTTTTTTTTTTTACAGAAGTAGAACCTCATAAATACGAGTTCAAGATATATATATATACATTTATAAACCATTTGCTAGAGATTTTGATTTTTTTTTTTGGAAATTTTGATTTACTAAGTTAATTGAAGGTATTTTTATACCAAAATCAACAAATATAAATTAGCTATAAATATATATATGTTACACTCTAAATTTTAAGATAGAATTGTCTAATCTCGAAATGTAGGCTCGTGAGATTGGGGACCGAATATATAAAATAAATGAAATATAATCATTTATACAAATGAATATATATCCAAATGCTACATCGTTAATTAGTCCAGTTCGAGCATGGGATGTAAGCTCGAAGAGAGAAGTATGTCCCGAAGATCAACCTCGAAAGCTCAAAAGTAAAGATGTAGATAACAATGTGATAATGAGCTTGAACTATACGAAGTAGGCTCACAAGCGCAAACATAATGGACAATAAACGATTACATTATCTCTATAATTGTGGGCTTAGTTAAAGACATATTTAAATAATTATATTTTTTTTGAATATTTTTTAATTTAAATTAGATATTAATGTAACTTCTAGAAAATATATTTTTTAGATTTTGTACAATCAACTATTCATATTTTATCACAAGACAATAGTACACGAAACATTTGGTCAATCACTCTGCACATCGGTAAGAAACTGACATCTCATTCATGTCATTTTTGTAGCAACAAAATTAATTAAATTATAATATAATTACAAATAGATACCAATTTCCTAACAACATTTCTATTCATTTCTTAAAATGACTCCATGTAATGATATATCATTTTCACATAATTAAATTTAAAATGATTTCTTGGATTTAATGTCAAGAACAACCTCCTCAATAAGTCTACACATAACTACAAAACAATAAAACAAAACACATATTTGATCTAGAGAGGAAACAAAAAGAAACGATGGGTATAGGTCAATAGAAATAAATATTTGGGAGTTGAAATCAAGGCAACAGATAAATTATACACATACTCAAGTTGTTTTTACTGTCTTCCAGAAGAGCTGCAAAGCAATAATTTACTACAGTCAAACAAGCAAGCAGTAAATCAAACCTCATCATGAGTATTACGTTCTGAAACCCTATATATATACAAATATATATATATACCTATATATATTACTATATACGTACACCTAACTCTCTGTCAATACTACTCATTAGGTGCTTTCCCTTGTGAAAGCTTCACATGAGGGTTTCCATCTTTATCTTCTTTATTTCTTTCTTTGTAATAATATGCTTAGTTAAAAAAATTAATAGAATTTGAGCTATGTATATAAATATAGTACAATTCTTCGGTAGAGGTTTTATTTAAACTTTATCGGTGGAGCTCTCAGTGTTTTTGATCTGTGAACAGATTTTGGCAAGATTTTTTTTATGACTGTGTATATTGTACGTATTTAGAGCATCTTGTAAATTTTCATAAAATTATGAATAGTTTACAGTACCGAAAACTAAGTTCAAATATATTGTTGTACGCGTGACTAATTTTTTTTATGTGCGTAGAAAGCAACATGTTTGAACCTATGTTAAATGTGTTTTTATTTTCAGCGCTTGTAAAAATTATAATTCAATTTTTTTATACAACTTTGTGTAGATGATAGTTATAAGAAGCATCCCATTAATTTTTGAAAAACTCTGAATAATTTAGAATATAAAAATTAGGGTTCAAATAATTTATTTTACATCCATGCATGTATAAAAAAAATTAGGCACGCGTACTACTAACTGTTTCAACTATGATTTCAATATTATAAATTATTCTAAATTTATTAAAAACTAGTAAAATATATTATAACTATAATATAAAATAATTTTGATTATCGATGGGAGCAAAAATAAAGTCTATAATTTTCTTATAAATATATATATAGAAGGATCATATGTTGTGCGTGTGTATATATTAATGGTTATTTTTCATTTATGGAATGTTTGACAAGATGTATATGTAGATAAAGGAAGAATAAAAAAAAAAAAAAAAGCATATCACACAAGGTGAAAACGTACATTTTTGTTTATAATTTTTATTTAAAAGACCAAAAAAAAGTAACAAAAAAAAAGCTTTTATGGGAAAAACTTATTATGGCGTGTAACACAACAGGAGTTGATGAGAGAAAAGAATGATAGAAATTAGTTTGAACGGCTAATAGTCAAAACGCCGCGTTTAGCCGCTTATTACGTTATATTAGGAGTCAAACTAAGTGGACCCCACAGTCCATTTATAACAAGTTCCTAGATTAAATAAAAACTTACTTAATTATACAATTATAAGGGGGGCCCTCTTAATTATTTTAATAAATTAAGATCAAATCCTCAATGCCAATAGTTATGAACTTTTGCTTAATTTTAACTCCTTAATAACTCGATTTCAAGGTACAAATAATTTTAGTCAAAAAAATATGATTAGGAACATATTTCATGATAAACATGATCTAATAATTCTAATTTTGACTTCCAAGTTGCAAACTTAGTATAAATAGTATAAAATCATATGATAATTCAAATCCAAATTAATTCGAGGACATATCTCTTGTTAGTGTGCCTTCTAATTAATAGTCTTCTTCTTTCTTTTTTTTTTTTAAAAAAGGAAAATAATAGTCAATTTGACTGTCTGGTATATGAATTTACCTTGATTTTTTTACCTTGTCCTCTATTAATTACCTCCTAACTTGTACATGCATGTATGGTAAATTCAACCATACTTTTAGTTTATTCAAAACCTACCAAAATAGTAAAATTCTTTATTATTTTTTTACCCTTATTTTGAGTTTCTTTATCCTATACATTTTACTCTTATTACTATAGAAATTTTACACGTGTTAATTAATGTTTTTTTATGTACTTACTACTAATAATGCATATAGTATTAGAAAAATAATTAGTGAAAATTGACTATATCTATATTTGTTAGTCTATATGAATAAATTATTCATTATATGTAACGCCCCACGTCATTATAGTTGTTTTCTGGAATAATGACTGACCCTATAAACCAACACGAGTCTTTCCAGCGTGCTTTGTCCTTACTCGCACGCTTCTTGGGAAAATTTCTCAGGAGGTCACCCATCATGAGACTACTCCAGGTCAAACACGCTTAACTTTAAAGTTCTCAAGTGATGGACTACCGAAAAGAAGATACATCATGTTGGCATAAGTAGTATCCATCAATCCATTTAAGCTATATTCAGCTATGTAGTCTCATACATACACAGTCTTAGAATCATCACACTTAACCTTCCCCAGGCAATGTGGGATTGTGCAGCTTTACCCGGTCTTTCCCCTACGGATCACATAATTCTGACTGTCACATTATATTATTAGGACTCATAAATATATCTCTTAAGAAACTTTTCCTAGGCATATATTTATGTACAACTAAAAAACAATTTTATGTTAGTTAACGTAAAAAGTGACTAATTTATCTTTTATGTGATACTTAAATAAAAATAAAAGGAGTGGAATATAAAATTCATAGCAATAGTAAAAAAAACAGTGGTATAAATAAAATTAGTTTGCCATTTAGGTGGCATTTGATAATAATTAAATAAAAAAAAAGTTTGATTGGGAAAATTTCATACCAAAATAATAACGATTTTGCCATTGAAGGAGTATTTGTAGATAATGTCAAAAGTTAGGGGCAAAATCACACTATTGATACAAAAATCAAAAGATAAAATCACTAATGATTCCTATATGATCTTTTTGTAAAAAACATACAAAAATCATGATTTTGGTGTCTTTTATAGGGTTAGGTACATTCTATAATTTTAATTGATAGCAAATATGTTAATATAAACGAAATTGATAGAAAAATAGTTTCTGTCTAAAAATTTGATCAGTTCTCTATATTTTTCGATTGTTTGTCTGAATTTTTCGACCAATTATCTAAAATTTTTGAGTATGTCTCTACATTGTCAGAAGTCATTTTACAAAAAAATTATCAAAATTATAAAGTAAAAAATGACTTTAAAAAATAAGTCATTTTCTTAAAGACCCTCAATTTTATTATACATATTATACTCACTAAATTTTTTTATCTTCCTTAACAAATTATTTGGAAATAACTCAAAATTTATGATATATCATTAAAAAAAACAACTATAAACCTTATAGAGTAAAAACTATTTTAGTCTATTTCCTATATACATTGAAAAAAAAAACTGAATATTGATCAAATAAAGTTTGCTAATTGTCTCTTTATGTTAAATAAGAAATTTAACAATTTTCTTAATAAATAAAAAATAATTAAACAAGGAGAGAAAGTTGTACATTATTATTATGAAATAATTAAAAATAAAATTAAAGTAACTCATTATAGTGGGAATCCTTTGTGTAAGTACCATCAAAATGTATCACGTGCACGTACGATCTCCATTAATTATTTCTCTTTCACTTATTATTTATTTATTTTTATTTATTATTTAAGTGGATGCTTACTTGTTAACAATTCTCCAAATTGATTCATTCGTATTGATAAGATATTATTTTTAACGAAATGAAAAAGTTTATACCTTAAAAGCTTCTAGAATATATATATATATATATATATATTAGAAATTTGTTAAAAAGTAATAAATATATAGAATACTTCTTTGTCCCTACTTATGTGCTTGTGATAGTTTTCAGCGCGATTTTTTTCATCACTATATTTATTGTAGTTATTTAAAGCATCATGCAAAATTTCGAGAAATTTCAAATAATTTATAGTATCGAAAACTAGATTCAAATAAGTTATTTTTCATGCGCATAAAAAGAATTAGTCACACATACAACAATTTGTTTTAATCTATTTTTCGGCACTGTAAATTATTCAAAATTTCTTAAAAATTTACAAATATTCTAAATAACTAAAATATATACATTCATAAAAAAAAATTACACCAAAAACTATTTACGATAAAAAAAACACAAAAAAGTATATGCTATATACCGGAGAATTATCCTAAATATATATTCGTGTATCTATATATATAACTTTGAAACACAAATGAAAATAAAAATAGATAGAATGGCAGATATTTTTATAAAAACAAAGCTAGGCAGGGTCAATCATTCTCTCTCAGTCAAAAAGATCAAATAAAGCGAAAAAAAATAAAATAAAAGTAAAGTAACTGTCCATACATGCATTTCTTTTCATTATATAGGTTTATCTAAAAAGCCAATGTCCCATATATAAAAATAAAACTCCAATAACAACCAAAAGAAAATCAAACAAAAGTAGCTGGAAAAAGTAGACTGAAGTGAGCCACAATAGAAAAAGCAAAGTTCTTTTTTTTTGTATTATTTTCATACTTTAAAAATAATGATATATATATATATATAAATTCTAGGGAACATGTTTATATATATATATATATATATTTATTTGTTGGAAAACCAGTCAAGCACTTAGTTTTGTTGATAGATTCAATCAATTTAGAATTAGGTTTTTGGAATTGATCACGTACGATTAATAATTAAATAAATGAATAAACAATGTCCCTTAATAATTTTTTTTTGGGGTATTCCATTAATTAATTTCATTAATTGTTCTTCGATTAGTTAGAAGTAATATTATACTATAATTATCTATTATTAGTAGTAGTGATGACCAATTTATATCCAACACATTATTGTAATTATGGAGAAAATTGAAAGAATGTTTAATGTTATTAGGGTTTGCTAAGCATGTTTGGGATCCCATATTTTTATATAAAGTTCATGACGTTGTAAAAGTAAGAAAAAAAAATCATATTAATTAACGAACTTACTTTAAATAATGATCAAATAATTTAACGTATTACTAAGAAGTTTCGATGATATACTTTGTACATTATAATTAATATAAAGGTGTTAGTCACACAATAATAATTGCCCTTTTAAAAAATCACGTAATAATTTATTTTGAGTACCATATTTATGTATGCCTTTAAACGTTGATTATGAAAGGTTTTTAATTATATATATTTTAAAAATATATATATATAAGTATTTTATTGATTGAAATTTTATTCTGTTTGACGTGAAAAAAAAAAGCCGCAACAAGAGTGATTTTGTAAACTATGACATTATATCATCACTTATGAAATTAAAATAATTTTTCAAATAGATTGCATCAGTAATGAGCAATATTATATAGTCTTGACTAATGACTCTTTCATAACAATTATTGGTTATATACTTGCACAATTAATATAAGAATAATTATTGGAAAAAAAAACAAAAGAAAAAAATACACACAAAACATGTTTTCAAGTTTATACTTTTTTTTTATGAAATATTTATCCTAATTTAAAAAACTTTAAATTTGTTTTTATTTTCTCGATTTATGTCTGTCATATATCTTATCATCTTCCTACCCATCTCTCATTTAAATCTTATTTTTCTTTACATTTTAGAAATTCATTCACATATAAATATATATATATAGTTTTTATAAAAAATAAATTAGTTTTTTTTTTGTGGTAATGTTTAACCTAATATATATGGTTCCAATCTCGTATTCGTTTCAATATGCAACAATATGGGACAAAAACAATATTCACATTTGTTGTTTCTATTTCCTTAGAAAAATTCTAACATTAGGACTAACTTTGACTTCTATAAACCTTTTCAAAGCGTTTTCAACATAAACCAAATTAAAATGTAAAGTATTGAGATCTCACTAATTTAAAACAAAACATATAGTTGATAAACTTGTAAAAGAGTGCACTTGACCAATAGGTTATACTAAAGTTAAAAAAAATAAAAATAAAATAAAACTTATAACTAGACTTAGTAAAATGACACATGTGCAGAAGACTTGGAACCTGCCAACCTACAGGCCAGGTTTTTCACAGTATGCATACTTCAGACGAGAACCCTTTCAGTCACTAACACTGAGATACTAAGCTTTGTTCTTACCTGCACACAGAGTGACTGAGTGAGCTATACAGCTCACACAAAAGCCAATAGTCAATCTCATGGTACCATACCTTCATTATAATGCAAAACATAAACACAAAGGCATTGCATACATAAACGTTCATCACATAATCTGAATTACAAGTGACATCTTAACTTACCTCTTAGAGTGACCACCTGATTATTAGGATCATATAACAACACATGTACAATCCTAATATCCACAACTAGCACCAATCATTCCCAAAGCATGCAAAACAAATAAGAATTCCACATATCCTAAGTTATTCTAGAGCAAACTTCCTTACCTCGAGTCCTTAGCATAGTTCTTTATGAGCGGTCGATCGCTTCTAGGTTTTATAAACAAAACATGACATCATACTTAGTTTATATGCTTACTAAGTCTTTTAATAATAAAATTTAAGGAAAAACCTATCTCAAAATCACATTCTTGAAATCTGGCTCAAACCCGAGTCCTTGGAGTAAAATGACCAATTTATCCTTCTCAAAAACCCAAAATGTTACTTAGATAATGTGTATCTTCAACCTATAAAATCATAGTCTAAAGTCTTGTCAGACTTATCTATGGAACCCCACAAATATATTGTAAAATTATTTTAAGGCTCTCATAATGAAATACCACTCAAAAGTATGCACTAAAATAAATAAGCGGCTTTTATATTTATTTTAGTTTAAAGTCTTCAAAGACACTATCTAAGCGATCCACTCATATTAACTTAAATTAAAATAATATATCCAATATCATTTTAATTAATAATGCAAAATTCACTTCACCATACATTTAATTAAAAAAATCCCAGATATTACAAATAGAGACGAAAAAAATCAACAATAAAAAGAAAAAACGAACTTTATGTGAAAGTCTTTTGGGAATACATAAAGTCTTTTGGGAAAACACTGAGCAAAGGTGAGAAAATCTACCATCTCAAAATGAATAGTATATATAAATTGGAACATTATATATATAGATATATCACTGTATATATAATCTAGCCGTACAACATATATGAAAATGGAAACCACAGTTGATTCTAATTTTAAAATTGTATTAGTCAAATCCCAAAATTTAATTTTTTATTAATTAATTCGATTCCAAACTCTTCCTAATATTGTATAGTAGTTTACAATAAAATGCGCTAAGTGTTTTATTATTATTATTATTATTATTTAAAAAAATCATGATAAAATAGTTTTGTTTAGGATATTAATCATCCCTAATTATTGGTGATTAACGATAGCTATTACCTATTACATAATCAAGAGCTAGCTAGAGGTAATTAACGATAAAGACAGATAACATATAATTAATTATAGTGGGTGAGGTAATTAGCTAGGTAAAGTTATAGGAAATCTCACACATTAATCTTGTCGTTTCTAAAATATATATATGTCTCTTTAATACTAACAAAATTCATATACAACAAATGCTCCATTATATTTCAAAGATATTAGCATAAATAGTTCAATTAATATATTTTATATTCTATTTTATTTTTCTGTATACATAATAATGTACGTCAAAAGATAAGGTTAGATTACTTTGTCGTTTTTTGGTTTGGGATTCCTTACCAAATTTCACTCATTTTTATTGGTTCAAAAATATCTTCATAAATTATATATACACCTCAAACTAAATATATTTCATTTTTTAAATTAAAAAATATATTTATTTATAATTATACAACATATTATTGTTTTTATATATTAGTCTTGAACTGTGGCTAATTTACAAATAATGATAATTATAAATAACATTGTGCACCTTATTTGAATTTTCATTTTAAAAATTGAAAATTAAATTCTTTTGGATGTAAATTTGAATTTTTATTAATAAAATAAAAAATATATTATTATGATTTTTCCAATGTAAAAATTAATTATTTTGTTGTTTAAAAAATGAATTTGAATAAGAATAAATATGCAATGGTAATCCTTTCTATGTATAAATTTTATTAAAGTAAAATGGGTGTGTCGTAGTGCGGGTGGTGCGATTTTTCTCTAATTTTTTGGACCGCATTGCATATGCGGTTTGAACAATTTTCTAAATTACAACCCGCACCGCATAAACTTCAAACCGTATAAACCACACCGCAAAAATGCAGTGCGGTGTGGTGCGGTGTAGGCGGTTTATACCTATCGCCAAATAATTTAACATTTAAATATTATAATTAAGAAATATTCATAATATATCTCATAACATAGAGTGTTTAACAAAATAATTAAATGTACAACAAGTTAATAAAATTTAAGCAAAACAATAAAAATATAACAAACTAATAACAAAGAAAAAATATAATTTAAAAGTAAATATTATTTTAATTAAGGATGAATATCTTTATATTAAAGTAGAATATGTATTAGCTGTTAGAATATTTATTTAGATTTGGTATATAAAATCAATTTGTTACAACTAATTGATTTAATATATTAAAGTTAATATTTAATTTATTGACAAAATATTCTAATTAATAGTCAACATTGTTTGTTACCTGATTTTGTTGTTACTCGATTTTTCATATCCCAACTGATTGAGAAAATATCTCAATCTGTGGCAGAGACTCTGATGGTAGGTCTCACTCTATAAATATAGAGTACCGGTCTCCAAGCTCACTTCTCATTCTGACTTTCAGTAACTCCATCTAAAAGAGTTAGTGAGAGCTTGGAAGCTCGTGTACTCGTTCTAACTTTTGTTTCTTTTATAGATTGAGGTTATCAATTGCAATGGTTGGAGGTATACAATATTCGATCCTCTTTTGTATATGTTCATTCTATATATTAATTTCGCCTACATGTATATAGAATTGTTCATATGCCTACATTTATTTTAGTCTAACATTAGCATCTTACGAAACATTATATTTTTTTTTCTAGATATTGTGTATATTATATTATACTATATAAATATTTATGCATTAATTTTAAATGTAGTAAAATTGAAAAAAATAATATAAATAAGTTAATATATATAATGATGCGGTGCGGTGTAGTTTGAACCGCATTTATAAAATTTAAAACCTCACCGCACCACGCGGTTTGACAAAAATACAAATCGCAACCGCACCACGAAGGATTCTAAACCATAAATTATGGTACGGTGTGGTGCATTATAGACTATTTGTACAGTATAAGCGGTTTTATGAACACCTTAAGTTAAACTAACAAAATTAAAAATCATGACAAAAACGGTGATATACGACGAAAAATAATATTTATAAAAAAGTTGTTTGATGTGACTATTCTTTTTAACTCTAACTATAGTTATTTAGTCAAATTTACCATTCTTGAACGAAAGGACCATTATGAAATTTGACAATTTTATATTTAAACACAATAAATAATCATGATTTTAATATTATAAATATATATTAATTTAATAATAATGAAATGACCATTATATTATTCTTTTAAAATTGAATAAGGTGGAGATAATTAGGTTCGCCCCCTCCTTTAGGTGAAAGAACGAGCAAATTTTATATATATATATATACACACCTATAAATAATTTACAAAAATACAATCTTAACATTAATAATTACAAAATTAACACTCACGAAACATAACAATCATTATAGAATTAATAGGCAACACTATTTACAAAAATACGGTCTTGAAACTCATAATTAGAGAACTAAACAATTACAAATTATAGCAACAACAATCACAAAACTAATAGATGAAATTATTTATAAAAGACAGTCTTAAAACTTATAAGTTACAAGTATTTTAGACCCTGGGTTTTGTAAAAATTTGACTAAAATTTGGTTCAAAAGTACTCGTTTGTTCCATTTTGCAAAATGCAGGAATAATACTCAATTATTTTTGAAATCATTACATGTTATAATGATAATTATTACAATGTAGTACTTAACATGTTATGATGAGCCTCAATTTTCTATATTAGAAATCTCTAAATCGAACATAGTTCACCAGTAAATATACTTTAGCATAATCTTAAGGAGAAACAGTGTCGGACAGCTCGCAAGGAGGGGAGCTAACACCTCCACAGAATGGGATATCACCCCATCCCCATTTATATTTTTAATCCTCGTCTCTGCCCAATTCTCGCTTATTCCTCGTCGGAGACGGGGTGGAGAATTCCTTATTAGGGTGTGGAACCCCCGGGAAACTCATTTATTTTTTAAAAAATAATTAAAATTTTAAAATAAAAATCGTAAATTATATATAAATTAAAATATTGCACAAAATTTATTATTTAAAACATTAAACATTATCCTAAATAAAATTTAAAATATTAGAAAAGTTACTACTATACTACAATAATACATAAAAATTTAAATGGGACCCCATCAGGATGGGGAGTGTTATCCCCGCTCCCGCCTCATTTAATATTCAGGGATTAAAAATTATCTCAATCTCTACCTCGTTCTCCATTTAGACGGAGATTTCCTATCCCATAAGGGGCAGATCTCCGCAGGACCCGTACTCATGGGGAAAATGTGCATCCCATCAAAGAGAGACAATGTATAATATGCACATAATATACATTTTTGGGCTCGAGGGTTTCGAACCCCCAACCTTAGCCGTGACGACTAAAGACCTCACCACCTCACCCAAAAGTGATGGGCAATACTCAAAATTGTTAATAACAAAAAGAAATGAGATTAGTACTACATAATTTTTTTTAATTAAAATAGTGATTATGTAGGTATAGAATCATATGGCAATACAAAAAAGAAAAAAAAAATTGATTTTTATTTATAGAATAAGGACAGATGGTGAGAGGAGAGCTGAGTACAAAGGGGGTGGTGTGTAGGTGGTGACTGAGGTCCTTTCATTTTCCGTTGCCTTTGAAAAAAGCAAGAAAACGTTTCAAAAGAGACAAACAGATTCTGGTTTTAAAACTCCCAAACCAAACCAAACCAAACCAAACTCTAAACCCAAGAAGGAGAGAGAAAGGTTTAGAGAGAGAAACTCACAAACTTAAGAGAGACTAAAAACATAACATACTATAGCATTAACATAGACAAAAACAAAACCTTTAAAAAAAAAAACAATTGCAGCAACATCAAGAATATGTTTTTCTTTTAGGGACTCACTCTCCCACCACCACCCACACGAGCGGTTCTCGAATTGCATGAACTGCACACACTTTTTTGTTTTTTGTATTTAACTATTATTTTCTTTTACGAGAGAGAAGCTAAGAAAAGAAAAGAAAAGGAGAGTTACGAAAACCATTATTACTGTTATAATAAAGTTTGGAAATTTAATATTTTTTTATAAGATCAGTCTCAAAATAAGGACCCTGACCTCATTTTCTCAGAGGTATATGTGTGTGTATATGTGTATATGTCTCTGTGTGTGTATATGTATATGTGTATATGAGTGAGAGAATCGTGTGGTTTCTTCTCTTTTTCCATTTCTTCAACAGAGAAAAGGAAAGTCCATTCTGTTTTCTGTTCTGTTCTGTTCGAGTTTTCAATTTTATAACGTAGTTTCCTCTCTCTCTCTCTCTCTCTCTCTCTCTCTCTCTCTCTCTCTCCTACTTAAACCATAAAATGAGCTCATTTTTTTGTTGATTCCTTACTCCCTCCCCCAATTCATTTTCTCACCAACTTTCTCTTTTCCCAAACATACCCTTTTCACTGTTTGGTTGATTGATCCGTTTCTCTTGTTCCTCTCAAAACTATCAAAGTTAAAAACCGAAGCTTTGGTTTTGGTCGTGGCATTATTGTTCTTACTTACTTTGCCATTGGTTTTTTTAGATAAAACTACTTGATCAAGTTCTGGTTTTCTGCTTTTGATTTTCTTTTACTTTTTTTCTGTGTTTCCAATCACAATGAATCTTCATCACCTGAAGAGTGATTTCAACTGTTTAAATGGGTATCAAAATATGAGCTTTCTTTCAGCCCAAAACCCAGCTCCATCTCCTCGCCTTTCTCACTATAAAACAACTTTTGGGGTCTCTGGAGAAACCGTGGATGGAGACTCCAGAAGAAGTTGTGAAATGGGTTTTCAGTTTTTGAGCTCTTCATCTGAGAAAAGTAAGAAAACTTGGGTTTTTCCTGAGCAAATGGAAAGCAGGGGAGGAGGAGAAAACAAACACAAAATCAGTGATCTGAATGTGTTTGATGAAATACCAGAAACAGAAGAAGTCCGAGTCAGGAGTACAGCTGGGAAGAATGGGCACACAAAGCTTTGTGCTAGAGGTCATTGGAGACCAGCTGAGGATGCTAAGCTTAAGGAGCTTGTCACCCAATATGGTCCTCAAAACTGGAACTTAATTGCTGAGAATCTTGAAGGCAGATCAGGTAATTATCATTCCAAAAAACTCTGTTAGTTATCTGATGAGAATATTCAACTCTTTCTGTTTATATGGACTGGGTTGTATTCTTAGTTTTTGTTTGTTTGTTTCCAGGGAAAAGTTGCAGACTGAGGTGGTTTAATCAGCTGGATCCACGAATCAATAGACGGGCTTTTAGTGAGGAAGAAGAGGAGAGACTCTTGGCTGCTCACAGATTATATGGTAACAAATGGGCCATGATTGCTAGGCTTTTCCCTGGCAGAACAGATAATGCTGTTAAGAACCACTGGCATGTAATTATGGCCAGAAAACATAGAGAACAATCCAATGTTTACAAGAGAAGAAGACCCTCTTCTACATCCTCATCCTGCTCCCAAATTCTAGTCCCCAAAGTTATTGACATGACTTTAACTAGTAACACCAATAATGCCTCAAGTACTACTGAGTCAACAATCTCAAACACCATTAATGATCATGAATCAATCTCCACATGTACTGAGCTTTCTCTCACCCCATCTTCAAATAGATCATCAGCTCATAATAATCATCAAGGCCACTTTTTCACCAAGTTCAATCCATCTTCACAGCAAGAGTCTCAGCTTGGTATGTTACTTTTTTCCTCTCATTTTCTCGAGTGTTGAAAAGGGTCATCGTTTAAATTTTTATTAAATGAGATGTTATTGTCTTTTGCAGGCTTAAAAGACGGGAGTTTTGACAAGTTAATTGGTTTCTACCGAATTGGACAAAGAGGAGGAGTAGCTAACAAGACTGTGGTAAGGTTAGACCAATCTGGTCAATCAGATTCCAACTCAGAAAACTCTGCAGCTGATTCTGTTGCAACCAATAGGAGCATTAATTTAACCATGTTTGGTCCAAACCAAAGCCAAAACAGCAAAGATAAGGAAAATATCATCAGTTTGTCCTTCATTGACTTTCTTGGAGTAGGAGCTAACTAGTTAGTACTTGTTATTATTATTATTAGTTTCTACTAAAATGGAGTTTATCTTACCTACCTTAGCTAGCTTTCATGTATAACCAAAAATAATCACTTGAAAGTTTAGAGAAAGAGAAAGAGAAAGAGAAAGAGAGAGCCATATTATTAGCTCAAGCACCAATATGGCTATGTAATGCAGGAGAAAGTGAGTCTGAGAAGATGACATTTCTACAGTGTTTGATGTACAGTGTAGATCCATAAAAGGATAAAAGAAGAAGAAAAAAAAAGAAAGTGAAGCAAAGTAAAACAGGTAAAAAAATTGGAGGAAAAAGAGAAAGAGAGAGACTTTTGAGTTTCATAATAATGATGAGAAACTCTTTGGTTGGACTTATCTGCTGAGAAGTTGAAAGTGAAAGAGAAAGAGAAAGAGAGCTTATGGTTTTGGACAGCAAGTTGCAAATTAATGTTGTTCATTCACTGTGATGTATTTTTTTTTTATCTTTTTTTTTTTGTTTTTTTTCTTCTGATAATGTCATTTTGGACAGGAAGCAAAGCCAATATTTTTGGTTACTTTTGGACCAGTTACTGATGAATGAATGAATGAATCTGCCTATCTTTCCTGACTTTTTTGAACTGCATACAACAAATAATTCAGTGGTCTTTATTACTGTTCCTTTTTTCTCCAATGGTTTTATTTAACCATGCATGTTTTAATTTCTTAGAATTTTGTCATAAACAAAACTGTCCGTGATGATCTTAATTCATTGAACTGAACACAGTAGTGTTTCAGATTTTTTTTTTTTGGTAAATGAGAAATATAACCTGACATTAATATTGTTATAGCTATTACCTAATTGTGACATCATGTGGGGTATAAATGTCGTAGTATTTATATATATATGATATGATATGAATTATGAATATATAGATATTGTGTGGGGTCTTGTAAAATAAATCAGAAAAAAACGTGACACTAAAGTTGTTCATGATTGTTTAGTGGCCTATCTTTGACTGACATAATATATATAAGTTATTTTAAGAGGAGGGTGATGTCAATTCATTGAGAAAATAAAGCAAAAGGGGCAGTTACACATTTATGTTGTGTCAACCAATTTGGTTTCTTTTTGTTATTTTTCTTTAAATGCTAAAAAGTGTCATTTGCAGAATTCAGATCATCATTTTTTGCTTTGAGCGATACTTTTTCTCTTTTGTATAAAAAAAAAATGGGAAAAAAGAGGGAGGAGGGGGTCTTCATAAATCTAAATAATGTACCAAGTAATTAATATGTTATTGTTCTTATCTATTTCGAGGTAAATAAATGAGTTTATGCTTTTTTAGACCATGTGTTTGTGTTTTGGCTCATTATCTGTTTAGATCCTGTGTTTTGATAAATTAGTTTTTGGATTTTGTATTTTCTAAAATAGTTCAAACAGACTCTTAAACCTGATTTTAGTTTCCTATTTTAATCAAAGTTTTTTAAACTAAAATCACAAATAATTCATCAAATTAACAACTCAGAATAAAAATACAATCATTCTACTTAAGAAGTGTGTTATTATATTCAATTTTTTGTTCATCAAAATCAGGTTTAGGGGCATATTTGAACAATTTTACAAAACACAGAGTCCAAAAAATAATTTGTCAAAACACAATATCCAAACAGATAATGAGACAAAACACAGTATCTAAAAATGTATAAACCCTAAATAAATAGACTATTGTGAAGAAAAAAAAATTATACAAAATTTTGAATAATAATAATTAGTCACGCTGAGATAATATGTGGCTTATTTATGGTGTAGAAGTTTAGAGAGTTAGAATTGATGAATTATGGTACATACATTTTCATTGATAGATGCACATAGTCATATACAATACAATAAATAGAGAAGAGAAACTAAAAGAATAAGGTGAATCTAATTAATTACAATGGATTTCCTCATTATGAATAGTTGACTCTTTGATATCTTTATCATGTTCCCGCAAGATGGACGATCGAGGAGAGAGTCCAATTTTAAAAGTAAGTAAGTGAAACTGCTGAGGACAAGCTATAGGTTTGCTAAGAACATCACTAATGGCTGATTTGACATGAGTGGCACGCAGAAACTCATTCTGAACTTACTTTCTAATAAAGTGATGATCTAGAACAACCACTATTAATTTGGTTTGCAAAATGTGAAATTCTTCAATAGGCAAGTGCTTGATCACAGGTCGAGGAACTCGATGTTGAACTTTGTAGAGAGAAACTATTGTCGAGTAGAACATATTGTGATGGAAAACAATAAAAAGAAAGGAAAATAAGAAATTATAGTTGAAGTCATAGTGAGATAAGGGTTGGTTTTTTGGAATAACAATATTAGTAATTATAACATTAGGAAGATTAGAGAATAAAAATGATATGGTAATTAAGAAAAGTATCGGAGAGGGAAATGAGAGAAGAATCATAACATGGAAAGAAATATTAGAATATATATAGAAAAGAAATGATCAACCATGGTTGTGAGGCCTTATTGGTTCTGGTACCATGTAGAGGTTTAGATTTATACACTCAAACGTTACACACAGTTTGAAAAGGTTGTAATATTTGTGTGCATATTTTGGGTGCACATATCATTGCTATATATATATAATACAATAAATAGAAAAGAAAAACTAAAAGAATAGCTAACTACTTAAATATACAAATGGGTAACTTGAAATGATGAATCTAATTAATTACAATTAATTTTCAAATTATAAATAGTTAAATCTTCGATATCCTTATCATATAATTACTTCAATTCATTTTTCAATAACGGATATAATAGAGTCACTGTTCATTTTGATGGTTTTATACTATTATTTAGTTGTTTTTTTATTGCCTTAATTTTATCAAATTATTTTTTCCCTTCTTTAATAACACATTTTTACTTCTAATTTTATTTTGCAGCTTTAATCCATATCCGAAGACTCAAAACAAAACATAATAATAAATCATTAGCTTTGACAATTTTGTAGTTAATTTTTTATCTCTTTCACATAGAATTAATATTTATTGCCAATAGTGACGATAATATTATTGTTAAATAATGCTCTTATTTTGTCGTTATCGTTAAGTATAAGTGATGAGTTTTATTGTCTTCACTAATACTCATTCATAGCTCTTCCTCAAAAAAAACGAATATGACTTGGTGCAAAATAATACTTAATTGTGTGTGAAAGTAAATAAAAGTCTAAATTTTTAATTTTATAGTAAAATAGTCTAACCACATTTTTAATATTATTATTCTATTATAAATATTTTAATATTATGTTATATGTATATTAGTTTTTATTTTAAAGTTATTTTGATTTTTTTTCTTCGGTTTTTATGGGTTGTTGAATGATATACCTTACCACAAAATACAAATTACAATATTTAATGGCAATAGCAGCGGTAAGTTCCGCCGCTACTAAGCCGCCCCTCCGCCGTTATTAACAATTATCGGTGGGGATCCGCCGCTACTTCTCCGCCGGTAATAAGTTGACGCTAATGAGAGTTATTAGCGGCGGACTGATAACAACCCGCCGCTACTAATATATTATTAGTGGCGGATAGCAGTGGCAGTTATCTTCAAAGCCTTCATCATCTTTGTTAGAATTTGATGGTAACGATAATAGGATTAGAAATAGATATAGAAACAGTAGAGGTTGATAATTTGGTAAAATTATTAGAGGCAAATCTTAATCTATAAGTATTGAAAGATGTGTTCTTTGTTAGAATTTGATGGTCAGGATAATTAATTGTATAAAAAATAAATATAGAAATAACATAGGTTGATAACTTGGTAGTAAATTTATTAGTGGCACAAATCTTAATCTATAGCTATTGAAAAATGTATTTGCATTCTATGAACAAATTTTTTGTATAAAAAATAATTTATCGGTGGGTAGTAGTATAGTGACAAATGATGACCTACCAAGATTTTCCATCGGCCTATCCAAAAATTGATTTTCACCAACCACAGTTTGATTAAAATTATTATTATCTCTCTTGTGGACATGTTCAAATATTAAAGTGACCCTCGGTACTTAGTAGACTCTCTTGATAGATATTGGAAAATCACAAGACATTTCTTCTTACATTTCACCTTTGATTCCAGTACATTCTTATAAAATGACGTTGGATTTGAGACGTGAAGACAACACCGATCATTTTGAAGAAAAAAAAAATATTGTGTAATAAATAACCTTTCTCTCGATACTAATACTGTGCTTTTTAGAAGTTCAATTTCTTGTTGTGATGTCATTCAATTAATTTTGCTTCTGTAATTATAGCATTCATGTAAATTAAATTTAGGTTCATGATTGGGCCTTCCATTATTGTAGCCTTTAGCTTTTTACTTTAATGTTTTGGAAAGTATGACGCGAATTTATTTTTGGCAGTTACTAGGTGAGGATCAATTTGCAAATTATATAATTGATTTCGAAAAATTATTCTGAGAATAAATATATGACAAAGACAATTTTAGGAGATTAATAAATATATTATGTTGAGTTGACACACCACCATACTCTTAACCACAATACTATTAAGCATAATTAAGCATAATTAAGAATAATTAACAATGTCTGTACTCGTCCTTTTTTTACCATAAAGAAAAAATGACTTTTCTCTTCTGCATCTAAATTTAATATGTTTAGTACAAGATTTTTCTTCTTTTATTTGTCGGGTTCAATCATTCACTTGTTGATCTTTCCTTAATCAAACTTGTTCTCTTATCGTGTTTTTTATTCACTTGCTTGAATTGGATTCAATTATTATTTTTTTATTGGAAGATTATTTATTAATTTATTACTATTTTCGTACTACTAGAAAATATATCTTCTATGTTGTTTTTTAAGTATCGAAGTATTGCTTTTTTTTTTCTTTCAAAATGTACGAAAAATAATTTGACTATATATAAAACAAACGTAATATGTTGTGTCAGGAGATATTTATAGAGTTTTTTACGTTTTTTTATTCCACAAAAACGATTAAATATATGCAGATACTAGAAAATATATATTTTTCTTTTCAAATATGAAAATTATTCAAAAAAAAAAACTGTACAAAATTTCAATGGGCCGTCGTGGTTTTCAAAAATACCATTTGGGCTTATTTGTATTTCCAAAATATCACTTTTAGGCCCAATGGTATTATGCTCCAATAGCAAAATGGAGCATCAATCATGGCTTTTCCTGCAACTACCCTTTATTGGCTAGTGATTTTTTTATTTGAACACTATAATATATTTAAGAAAATAAATTATTTAAGTAAAAAACATTATATTATACTTCAAATTTTCCATTTATTGTGGGGACACTTTTTTTCTTTTTGACAAATTATTGTAGGTTAACTTTACAGTTGCAGTTGCAGATAATGAGAGAAATTAAAATAAAATATGAGTATGATGAGAATAAAGAATTAGTAAATTTTGTATCATTATAAGAAATGAGAAAATGAGATTGAAGATTTATTTATTTTTAATTTTATTTGAAAAAATTAGTATTTGTATAATATAATCTATAAGAGGTACGTACTAATTCATTTATGTATGTCAAAATATATATTACTATGAAAAATAAAAAATGTCATAATACATATGAATGTATATGAACCTATTTTATAGTTGTCTTTACTTTTAAGAAAATAATGAAATTATTAGAATTAGATACGCATGCGATGTTTAGAATGTTATAAAAGTATTATTATAGATTAATATTAATTTATTTAACATAAACACTCTTCCTCTCTAGCCTTAAAAAAAGATAAGGCTAATGAATAAATGAGACACTTAATTAATGCCATTATTCCTTCCTAAAGTGGTGTTTGTTTTGAGTAGTTGAGTGAAAGTGTAGATGGACTTAAGATGGAGGTAATATTAAACTCTTGTGTACAAAATAGTTCACTTTACCCTAAATATATGTGGGGTTCACACAAATTATTAACTTTACCCCCTTAAAATTTGAACCAAACATAAAAAGAGATTTAGATTCTCATTTCCACCTAGGGATGTCAATTTAACCCGCGGGGTAGGGTTCACGTGGGGACACGCCCCTAATGGGGCAGGGGCGGGGCACATGACCCCCGCCCCATTTACATTGAAATTTATATTTTTAATATAAATATTATTACAAATATATAATATAATGATTTATATAAAAATATATATTTATTAATGATATAATTTATTGTTTTTTAATTATTTTATATTAAAAAATATTAATTATTTTAATTTATTTTATCAATTTTAGAAGAAAAAAAATTAAACATTTTTATTAAACGGGTACCCGATGGGGCCCCGACCCCGAGACGAGGCGGGAATGGGGGAGCCATCCCCGACCCCGTCCCGCCCCATTTACATCCCTATTCCCACCTTTACTTTACCCCATACCACTACAACAAAAACGGTTATTACCGGCGGAGAAAACTGCCGGCAATAGTCAGGAAAGCCGCCGGCAATACTTTTACCGGCGGGCTCCGCCGGTAAAAACCGGTCGGTAAAGGGGCCGGCGGAACTAGCCTCCCGCCGGTAATAAGATTATTACCGGCGGAGCCCGCCGGCAATAATTTGGTCAGAATTCATGTCTGACACATTATTACCGCCGGTAATAATCCACCGGTAATTGTAAAACATATTTTAAAAAAATAATTAATTTTTATAAATTATATATAATTAATATTAAATAACTAAACTTATAATTAAAAAAACATTAATAAAATTTAGAAATAAAATCAATATTATTTAAATTAATATCCAAATTAAAAATACAACTTTAAAATACTAAAAATGTGTTATACCCAGATTTCAAGCTATGTTAAATGTAACCTCGAAAGTTGGATTCAAAAACGAATGGACTCGTAAGGTTTAGAGTATGCTCCAGGACTAAATATCGAGCCTGCAAGACCGAGACGACCTCGAATATGGTGACCTCGAAGTGTTCACGATCTCGAAAGGTAGCTCCGGAGACGCATCTATCCTCAGGGATGACCTCGGATCAGGGGTCCCAAGCTCGACGCACATATGATCTCGAAAGCCATATGACCTCGAGAGATGTCATTAGCTCGAAAGCTGACGAGAAACCTGGGAGGCTAAGGCCTTGGAGATATATGATAAAAACCGTGAATATCTATAAGTGTTATCCATAAGAGACGTAATCTTCATTTATTACTGTAAATCCCCTAAAGTCGTGGGATATTATTTGGTTAGTTATACGCCCCCTGGTCTTCAGGGGACGTTTCCTTTTATATCTGATTATAAGCATTTAAAGCCATTTATTTTATTTACACAAAAAAGAGTAACTACCCAAAATATGTGGGATAGTATTCTGCAACCTTCTCTATAAATAGAGAGGGCATGCACCATTGTAAGGGACCGAAATTTTGAACCTTGAGAGAAAACTCTGAAGAATTCATGCTTAAGAATTTTCAGAGATAATCTTGAGTTTAATAACAGAGACTCGTGGACTAGGCAGATTTAACTGCTGAACCACGTAAAAATCGTGTTTTGTGTTGTTATTCTTTAATTGGTCATTACTAGTAATTGTTTACGTGCTCTTCTTTCACTGTTGACGAAAAACGGCGTCAACAGTTTGGTGCTTTCATTGAGAGCCTTAAGCATTCATCCCTGAAAAAACCATGGCCACTAACAATCAGAACACACCTGAAGAAAATTACCCTAGACGTCCTGGAAAACAGCCAATGGAGAACCCGGATGTTGAAGAGAGAAGTGGGTCTTCTGATTCCCGGGGACCACCTCCTCCACCAAGGGATGAGGATATGTACTACAATCCGGAGCGGTATGTTCCTATTGTGGAACTTGAAAACCGGCAATTGAAGCAGCTGTTGGCAGAGGTCAACAAACGGAATGAGGAGTTGACAAGGATAGCCGCAGAGGCGCAGATGACTCAGCCCCCGCCTCCGCGCGAAAACCAAGTCCCTCCTCCAAGGGACGTGCATGTTCCTCCCTGGAGACCCCATGGGCGTCCACGAAAAGATGCTGCCACAAGGAGGCCGACTCAACCTCTGGCACCAGCAGAGCCATCCGCTCCACCTAGGCCCCGGAGGAGTACTCGGGCTCGGGCCCCGGCTAACCCGCCTGTGGAAGTGCCTGTAGGAACTGAGAATAACCGAACCCCTGCAGAGGCTCGGACTCAGGTACCTGGGAGCGCACCAAATGCGACCGATCCATCTCGGGCGAATTCTAGACCCTCTAGGCCGTGACAAGGGTGGCAGCCACCGTCGCCTATACGGTTCCCTCCATCACCCATAAGATATCCTTCGCCCCCCCGCAGGAACGCTTAACCCATTCGAGATCAGGATGAAGGGCGTGCGGGGGAAAGACAAGGAAACAGGGAGACTTTCCAGGAGCGGAGAGGCGCCCCATCTAAGAAAAGTCAAATGTCTCGGTCTCGCACGGCGGAGATGAGACGACGTGGGAGGAATCCATCACGAAATAATCGAGCAATGAGTTTCACCAGTGATGAGTCCGGAGATACCAGGTCCGTCAGTAAACATGACCGAGGTCGTAATAATACTGGAAGCTGCAAGAATCGTCCCGACCTGCGAAACCATCTGAATCAGAGTCGGGGTAATGGAGATCAAACAAATCCAGACCTGAGAGATCGCTTGAATAGGCGCAGAGATCCCTTGCGGAGACGCGAGCCTGGAATCATGATCAATGACAATCAATTCCAGACAGTACCTCCTACTGACCCAGTAGAAAGAATCGATCAGCTCGAAAAAGCCTTTAGGCTTTTGAAGAATGAACGAGGAAACGGTCGATATGAAGACTCTGATGAGGAGCTCGAGCCG